>NW_024396936.1:2403497-2504912 GCF_004115215.2 Ornithorhynchus anatinus | reverse complement strand
CTAGCCTAACCCTTTCACATAGCCTAAACATTTCCCTGTTCTAACCTTTTCCCCAAGCCTAACCTTTTCCCACGGTCTAACCTCTTCCCCCAGCCAAACTCTTTCTCCTAGCCTAAGATTTTCTCTTAACCTAACATTTACAACTAGCCTAAACTTTTCCCTAACCTAACCTTTTCCCCTAGGCTAACCATTTCCCCTGGCCTAACCTTTGCCCAGAGCCTAACCTTTATCCTAGCCTAACCTTTTCCCCATTCCAAACGTTTCCTTTGGCCTATCCTTTCCTCTGACCTAACCTTTTCCCAAGGCCTAACTTTTTCCCATGACCTAAGCTTTTCCCTCTAGCCTGACGTTTTCCCCTACCCTAAACTTTTCCCATACCCTAAACCTTTCCCCTACCTTAAATGTTTCCCCTAGCCTAACCTTTTCCCCTAGGCTAACCATTTCTAATGGCCTAAATTTTTCCCTTAGACTAACAGATTCCCCTAGCCTCACCTTTTCGCCTAGCCTATCCTTTCTCGCTACCCTAAACTTCTCCCTGGCATAACCTTCTCCCTGGCCCATCCTTTCCCCTGACCTAATGTTTACCCCTGACCTAACCTTTTCCCTTAGCATGTTTCCCCTAACGTTACCATTTATCGTGGCCTTTTTGCCTAGCCTATACTTTTCTGCTAACCTAAACCTCTCCTTGGTATAACCTTCTCCCTGGCCTATCTTTTTCCCTGGCCTAATCTTTTCCCTGGCCTAACCTTTTCCCTTAGCCTAACATCTTCCCCTAATCTAACCTTTTCCCTAGACTTACCTATTGCCCTGGCCTAACCATTTCCCTTAGACTAACCTCTTCCCCTAGCCTAACCTTTTCCCCTGGCCTAACTTTATCCCTTAGCCTAACCTTTTACCTTAGCTTTACCTTTTCCTCTGGCCTAACCTATTACCCTGGCCTCCCCTATTCCCCTGGTCTAATCTTTTCTCCTAGCTTAAACTTTTCCCCTAGCCTAACCTTTCCCCTTGCTTAACCTTTTCCCCGGCCCAACCTTTTCCCTTAGCCCAAGGATTTCCCCCAGCCTAAAAAATTTTCCCATAGCCTAACCTCTTCTCCTGGCCTAACCTTTTCCCATAGCCTAACCTGAAGCCTAGTCCAACATTTTTCCCTAGCCTAACCTTTTCCCTGACCTAACCTTTCCCCCAGCCTTAGCTCTTCCCCGTCCTAACCTTTCCCCTGGCCTAACCTGACCCCTAACCTTACCTTTATCATAGCCTAACCTTTTCCATTGGCCTAACCCTCTTCCTGGACTAACCTTTTCCCCTAGCCTAACACTTTCTTCTCGCCTAATATTTTCACCTCGCCTAATGTCTTCCCCTAGCCTAAACTTTCCCCTAGTCTACTCTTTCCTGTAGACTAACGTCTTCACCTAGCCTAACATTTTCTGCTAGCCTACGCTTCACCCTTGCCTAAACATTCCCCTAGACTAAACTTTTCCCCGGCCTTACTTTTTCCCCTGGCCTAACCTATTCTCCTAGCGTAATGTTTTCCCCCTAGCCCAAAATTTTCGCCTAGCCAAACCTTTCCCCTAGCCTAACCTTTTCCTCTATCCTTAACTTTTCCTCTGGCTTAAGCTTTTCCCCTAGCCTAACCTTTCCCCTAGCTTAATGTTTTTGCCTACCTTAACCTTTTACCTTGGCCTGTCCTTTTCCCTGACCTAACACTTTAACCTGGGCTTACCTTTTCCCTTGGCCTAACATTTTCCCCTGGCCTAACATTTTCCCCTGGCCTAACCTTTTCCTCTTGCCTAACCTTATCCCCTGGCCTAACCATTTCCCGTAGCCTAACCATTTCCTGTAGCCTAACCATTTCCTTTAGCCTAACCTTTTTCCCTAGTCTATTTTCCCTAGCCTAACCTTTTCCACTGATCTATTTCCCATAGCTTAACCTTTTCCCCTGGTCTAACCTTTTCCCGTGGCCTAACCTCTTCCCCAGCCTTACCTTTCCCCTAGCCTAAACCTCTCTCTTAGCCTAATCTTTCCTCCTAGCCTAACCTTTTACTCTAGCGTAACCCTTTCTCTTAGTCTAAGCTTCTCCCCTAACCTAACCTTTACAACCAGTCTAACCTTTTCCTGAAAGCTTAACTTTCCCCTGGCCTAACCTATCCCCCTGGCCTAACCTTTTCCCCTAGCATAACCTATTCCCCAACTCCAACTTTTCCCATGGCCTGACCTTTTCTCCAGCCTATCCTTTTCCCTAGCCTAACCTTTCTCCTAACTTAAACTTTACACCTTGCCTAACCTTTTCCCATAGCCTAACCTTTCCTCTTGCCTAACCATTTCCTCTAGCCTATCCTTTACCCCTGGCCTAATCTTTTCTTCTAGCCTAAGCTTTCCTCTGGCCTAATCTTTTCCCCTAGCCTAAACCTCTCCCCTGGCTTAATCTTTTCCCCTAGCCTAATCTTTTACCCTATCCTAACCCTTTCCCCTAGCCTAAGCTTTTCCCCTAACCTAAACTTTACAGCTAGCCTAACCTTCTTTTCCCCTAACCTAACCTTTACACCTAGTCTAACCTTTTCCTGAAGGCTTAACTTCAACCTGGCCTAACCTTTCCCCCTGGTCTAACCTATCCCCCTGGCCTAACCTTTTCCCTGAGCATAACCTATTCCCCGACTTCAACTTTTCCCATGGCTTAACCTTTTCCCCTGGCCTATCCTTTTCCCTAGTCTAACCTTTCTCCTAACCTAAATTTTACACCTTACCTAACCTTTTCCCATAGCCTAACCTTTTCTGGTAGCCTACCCTTTTCCCATAGCTTAACATTTTCCCCTAACATAACATTTTACAGCTTAAACTTTTCCCCTGGCCTATCATTTGCCCCTAGCCTTAACTTTTCCCCTATTCTAACCGTTTCCCCTAGCCCAACCCCCAACCCGAGCCTAACCTTTCCCCTAATGTAACCATTTTCTATAGCCTAACCTTTTACCATAGCCTATCCCTTTACCCTAGTCAAACCTTTTCCCCTAACCTAAACTATAGACCTTGCCTAACGTTTTCCCATAGCCTATCTTTTCCCCTAGACTAACCTTTTCCCCTTGCCTAACCTTTTCCCCTAGTGTAATCTTTTCACCTGACCTCATTTTTTCCCCTGGCCTAAGCTTTGCCCGGCCTAACCTTTTCTCCTAGCCTAACATTTTCCCTAGCCTAACTGTTTCCCCAACCTAACCATCCCATTACCTAACCAATTTTTCTTGCCTAACGCTTTCCCTTGGCCTATCCTTTCCCCTGGCCTAACCTCTGCCGTGGTCTACCCTGTTCCCCGGCCCATCTTTATCCCTTAAGCTTAACCATTTCCCATAGCCTAACATCTTCACCTCGCCTAATGTTTTCCCCCGACGTAGCCTTTTCCCTTGGCCTAACTTTTTCCCCTGGCCTAATCTTTTCCCTTATCTAACCTTTACTCCTGGACTAAGCCTTTCCCCTAGCCTAACCTTATCCCCTAGCCTAACATTTTCCCGTTACCTAAACTTTTCACCTTGCTTAACCTTTTGCCCTAGCCTAACCTTGTCCCTTTGCTTAACCCTTTCCCCTAGCCTAAACTTTTCCTCTAACCTAAACTTTTCACCCTGCCTAACCGTTTCCCCTCAACTAATGTTTTCCCCAAACTAATATTTCCCCCAGCCTAACCTTTTCCCCTGGCCTAACCTTTTCCACTAACCTAAACTTTTCACCTGGCCTACCCTTTCCCCTAGCTTATCATATTTTCCATAGCCTAACCTCTTCCCTGGCCTAATCTTTTCCCCTAGCCTAAACATTTCCCCGAGACTAACCTTTTCCCCTAGCATAACCTTTTCCCCTAGCCTAACCCTTTCCCCTATTTTAACCTTTTCCCCTGGCCTAACTTTTTCCCCTGGCCTAACCTTTTCCCTTAGCCTAATCTTTTCCCCTAGCCTAATCGTTTGCCATGGAGGTTTGGCCGGAACCCTTTTGGTTCCAGTTTGGGCCTTGCAGGCTTTGCCCTGCAGGTTGGGCCCTGAACCCTTTTGGTTCCAGTTTGGGCCCCACAGCCTTTGCCTTGCAGGTTTGGACCCCCATACTTTGCTTTGCAGGCTTGGCTTTGAACCCATTTGGTTCCAATTTGAGTTCACCAGAGTTTACCTTGCAGGTTTGGTCCCAAATGCTTTTTGTTCAGGTTTGGGCTCCATAGCCTTTGCCTTGTGTCATTGACCCCGGACCCTTTTGGTTCCAGTTGGGGACCCTCAGACTTTGCCTTGCAGGTTGGGCCCGGAACACATTTCATTTCAGTTTGGGTCCTGCAGCCTTTGCCTTGAAGTCTTTACCTGAACCCTTTTGGTACCAGTTTGATTCCCCCGCAGAATTTGCCTTGCAGGTATTGCACTGAGCACCTTTGGCTCCAGTTTGGGCCCCCTAGATTTTGCCTTGCAGATTTGGCCCCAAACCCTGTTCATTCCGGTTTGGGCCCCACAGCTTATGCCTTGCAGGTATGGCCCTGAACTCTTTTCGTTCCAGTTTGGGCTCTGGAGACTTTGCCTTGCAGGTTTGCCCCCGCATCATTTGCCTTGCAGGTTTGTCCCAAACACTTTTCATTCAGTTTGGGCCCAGCAGTCTCTGCCTTGTACATTTAACCCTGAACCCCTTTGGGTCCAGTTTAGGACCCGCAGCCTTAGCCTTGCAGGTTTGGCCGTGAACCCTTTTCTTGCCAGTTTGGGTCCCCCATACTTTGCCTTGCAGGTTGGGCTCTGAACCTTTTTCATTAAGGTTTGGGCCCTGCAGCCATTGTCTTGCAGGACTGGCCCCAAACCCTTTTGGTTACCGTTTGGGCCCCACAGACTTTGCCTTGCAGGTTGGGCCCTGAACCCCTCTGGTTTCAGTTTTGGCCAGGCAGTCTTTGCCTTGCAGGTTTGGCCCCAAACGCTTTTCGTATCAGTTTGGGTACCACTGACTTCGCTTTCCATGTTTGGTCCTGAATCCTTTTGGTTCCAGTTTGGCCCCCAGAGAGTTTGTCTTGGAGGTTTGGTCCTAAAACCTTTTCTGTCCAGTTTGGGCCCTTCAGCCTTTGCCTTGCAGGTCTGCCCCCTAAGCCTTTGCTTTGAATGTTTGGCCTCAGACCCTTTTGCTTCCAGTTTGGGCCCCGCAGCCTTTGCCTTTCAGGTTGGGCCCTGAAACCTTCTCATTCCTGTTTAGTCTGGGCAGGCTTTGCCTTAGAGGTTGGTCCCTGAACGCTTTTTGATCCAGTTTTGGCCCCTCAGCCTATGCCTTGCAGGTTGGGCCCAAACGCTTTTGGTTCGAGTTTGGTCCCACAGCCTTTGCCGTCCAGGTTCGGCCCTCAACCCTTTTGCTTACAGTTTGGTCTTCCTAGAGTTTACCTTGCAGGCTTGCCCACCCACCCCATCCATTGCCTTGAAGGTTTGGCCCCAATGCTTTTGGTTCACGTTTGGGTCCCACAGCCTTTACCTTACAGGTTTGGCCCCGAACCCTTTTGGGTACAGTTAGGGCCCCAGATCCTTTGCCTTGCAGGTTGGGCCCCATACCCATTTCATTTCAATTTGGGTCCTTTAGCCTTTACCTTGCAGGTTTGGACCTAAAAACCTTGGTACCAGTTTGGCCCCCCATAATTTGCTTTGCAGGTATTGCCCTGAACCCTTTTGGTTTCATTTTGGGCTCCCTAGATTTTGCCCTGCAGGTTTGGTCCGAACCCTTTTCATTTCCGTGTTGGTCCAGCAGCCTTTGCCTTGCAGGTTTGCCCCCACTGCCTTTGCCTTGCAGGTTGGGCCCCGAACACTTTTCATTCCAGTTTGGGCCAGGCAGACTTTGCTTTGCAGGTTTGGCCCCCAAACCTGTTCATTCCAGTTTGGGCCAGGCAGCCTTTCCCGCAGGTTGGGCCTGAGCCCATTTCGTTCCAGTTTGGACCCCTCAGACTATGCCATGCAGGTTTGGCCCCGAAGCCTTTTGGTTCCAGTTTAGGCCTCATAGAGTTTGCCTTGCAGGTTTGGATCCAAACCCTTATCATTCAGGTTTGGGCCCCGTAAACCTTTCCTTTCTGGTTGGGTCCTGAACACTTTTGGTTCCAGTTTGGGCCACATAGCCTTTGCCTTGCAGGTTTGCGACATCAGACTTTGCCTTGCAGCTCTGGCCCCGAACCGTTTTAGTCCTAGTTTGGGCCCCGCAGCTTTTGCCTTTAATTTTCTTCCCCCGAAACCTTTTGGTTTCAGTTTGGAACCCCTAGAGTTGGCCTTGCAGGTTTGGCCAGAGCCGTTTTCATTCACGTTTGGGTCCTGCAGCCTTTGCCTTGTAGTTTTGCCCCCACAGCCTTTTCCTTACAGGTTGGGCCCGAACCCTTTTTGTTCCAGTTTGGGTCCCATAGCCTTTGCCTTGCAGGTGTGACCCTGACCGCTTTTGGTTCCAGTTTGGGTCCCACAGCCTTCGCCTTGCTGGTTGGTCCCCCCAGCCTTTGCTTTGCAGGTTTGGCCCTGAACCCTTTTTGCTACAGTTTGGGCCCCACAGACTTTGCCTTGCAGGTTCATTCCTGAACTCCTCTTGTTCCAGTTTGGGCCAGGCAGGCTTTGCCTTGCAGGTTTGGCCCAGAATGCTTTTGGTTCCAGTTTGGGCCCCTAAGCCTTTGCCTTCCAGGTTTGACTACCCAGTCTTTGCCTTGCAGGTTTGGCCCTAAACCCTTTTCGTTCAGGTTTGGGGTCTGCAGCCTTTGCCTTGGAGATTTCACCCCAAACCCTTTTGGTTTCAGTTAAGGCCCCAAAGCCTCTTCCTTGCAGGTTTTGCCCAGAACTCCTGTCATTTCAGTTTGGGTCCCACAGCCTTTACCTTGCAGGTTGGGCTCCAAACACTTCTGGTACCATTTTGCCCCCCCCCCCCCCCAAGGTTTGCCTTGCAGGTTTGTCCCCGAACGCTTTACATTCCAGCTTGGGCCCTGGAGCTTGCCTTGCAGGTTTGGCCCCGAACCCTTTTTGTTCCAGTTTGGGGCCTGCAGTCTTTGCCTTGCAGGGTTGCCCCCACCCAGCCTTTTCCTTGCAGGTTTGGCTCCGAACCTGTTTGGTCCCACTTTGGGCCCCACATCCTTTGCCTTGCATGTTTGGCCCCAAAACCATTTGGTTCCAGTTTGAGCACCCTAGAGTTTACCTAAGGGTTTGGCCCTGAACCCTTTTCATTCTGGTTTGGGACCCGCAGTCTTACCTTGCAGGTTTGCCCCTTAGCCTTTGCCTTCAGGTTTGGCCCCGAACCATTTTGGATCCAGTTTGGGCCCCCTAGAGTTTGTCTTGCAGGTTTGGTCCCAAACGCTTTTTGTTCAGGTTTGGACTCTGCAGCCTTTGCCATACAGGTTTGGTCCCCATCCTTTTTTCTTCCAATTTGGCCCCCACCAGAGTTTGCTTTGCAAGTTTGGCCGAACCCGTTTGGTTTGATTTTGGGTCCCACAGCTTTGTCTTGCAGGTTAACCCAGAACCCTTTTGGTACCACTTTGGCCCCCAAAGAGATTACCTTGCAGGTTTGGTCCTGAGCGCTTTTGGTACCAGTTTGGACCCCCTAGAGCTTGCCTTGAAGGTTTGGCCCTGAACCCTTTTCTTTCAGGTTTGGGCCCTGCAGCCTTTGCTTTGCAGGTTTGGCAGCGAACTCTTTTGGCTCCATTTTGGGCCCCCTAGAGTTTTCCTTTCAGGTTTCCATTTGCACCCCGCAGCTTTTGCCTTGCAGGTTTGCCCCCTTAGCAATTGCGTTGCAAGTTTGGCTCCGAACCCTTTTGGTTCCAGTTTGGGCCCCACAGCCTTTGCCTTGCAGGGTTGCTTCCTCAGCCTTTTCCTTACCGGTTTGGCCTTGAAGGCTTCTCGTTCCAGTTTGGGTCCCGCAGCCTTTGCCTTTCAGGTTGGGCCCCAAACCCTTCTCATTCCTTTTTAGTCCGGGCAGGCTTTGCATTACAGGTTGGTCCCTGAAAGCTTTTCGTTCCAGTTTTTGCCCCTCAGCCTTTGACTTGCAGGTTGGGCCCGAACATTATTGGTTCGAGTTTGGGTCCTGCAGCCTTTGCCTTCTAGGTGTGGCCCTGAACGCTTTTGCTTACAGTTTGGGTCCCCTAGAGCTTGTCTTGAAGGTTGGGCCAGAACGTAATGGGTTCGAGTTTGGGTCCTGCAGCCTTTGCCTTCCAGGTGTGGCCCTGAACCCTTTTGTTTACAGTTTGGGCACCCTAGACTTTGCCTTATAGGTTTTCCCCCTCATCCATTGCCTTGCAGATTTGATCCCAAATACTTTTAGTTCCAGTTTGGGCCCTACAGGCTTTGCCTTACAGGTTTCGCCCCAAACCCTTTTGGTTCCGGTTTGGGACCCGCAGCCTTTGCCTGGCAGGTATGACCTGCAAACATTTTTGTTCCAGTTTGGCCCACACAGAGTTTGCCTTGTAGGATTGGTGCCAAACCCGCTTTGTTTCAGTTTGGAACCCTCAGCTTTTGTCTTTGTGAGCCTAACATTTTCTCTTGGCTAAACATGTTCCCCTAGACTAACATTTTCCCCTGGCCTAACTTTTTCCCCTGCCTTACCTTTGCCCTAGTATAATGCTTTTGCCTACCCTAACCATTTCCCTTGGCCTACCTTTTTCCCTGGGCCTAACCTTTTCCCCTGGCCAAACTTTTTCCTCAAGCCTACCCTTTTCCCCTAGCCTGAACCTTTCCCCTAGCCTGAACCTTTCCCCTAGCCTAACCTTTCCCCTAGCCTTACCCATTCTCCTGGCCTAATCGTTTTCCCTGGCCTAACCTTTTCCCTTTGCTTAAACCTTTCCCTTGGCCTAACGTTTTCCCTTGGCCCAAATTTTCCCCAGCCTAACCTTTTCCCCTAGCCTAAATTTTTTGCCTGGCCTAACCTTTTCCCCTAGCTTAACCTTTCCCCACCCTAACGATTTTGCCTGTCCTAACCTTTTCCCTTGGCTTACCAATTTCCCCTAGACTAATCTTTTCCCCTGGCCTAACCTTTTCCTCTAGCCTACTCTTTTCCCCTAGCCTGAACTTTTCCCCTAGCCTGAACCTTTCCCCTAGCCTGAACCTTTCCCCTAACTTAACCATTTCCCTTAGACTAACCTCTTCCCCTAGCTTAACCTTTTCCCCTGGCCCAAATATTTCCCTCCCTTAACCTTTTCGCCTAACCTAACATTTTCCTATCCTTGGCCTATCCATTTCCCTGACCTAACCTATTCCCCTGGCCTAACCTTTTCCTTTAGACTAACCTTTTCCCCTAGCCTAACCTTTTCCCTTGGCCTTACCCTTTCCCAAAGCCTAATCTGACCCCATCTTTTCCCCTGTGCTAACGTTTTTCTCAGGAATAAACTTTTCACTTGGACTATCCTTTTACCTGAGCTAATCTTTTCCTCTGGCCTAACCGTTTCCACTGGCCTAACCGTTTCCCCCAGCCTAACCTTTACCCCTAGTCTTAACCTTTCCACTAGCCTAAGCTTTTCTCCTGGCCTAACCTATTCCCCTGGCCTAACCTTTTCCCTTAGCCTAAGGTTTTCCACCAGCCTAACCTCTTCCTGCCCTAACCGTTTCCCATAGCCTAACCTTACCCCTAGCCTAACCTTTCCCCTTGGCCTATCCTTTCCCCTGACCTAACCTTCTCCCTGGCCTAACCTTTTCCCCAGCGTAACGTTTTCCCCTCGCCTAAACTTTTCACCTAGCCTAATTTTTTCCCCTAAAATAACCTTTCCCCAGCCTACTCTTTCCCCTGGACTAACCTCTTCACCCAGCCTAACTTTTTCCACTAACCTAAACCTCACTCTGGCCTAAACTTTTCCCCTAGCCTAACATTTTCCCCTAGCCTAACTTTCCCCTAGCCTATTCTTTCCCCTAGTCTAAACCTTTCCCCTAGCCTAATCTTTTTCCCTCGCCTAACCTTTTTAATAGTAATAATAACGTTGGTATTTGTTAAGTGCTTACTATGTGCCAAACACTGTTCTAAGCACTGGGATAGTTACAAGCTAATCAGGTTGTCCCACGTGAGGCTCACAATCTTCATCCCCATTTTACAGATGAGGGAACTGAGACACCAAGAAGTGAAGTGACTTGCCCAAAGTCACACAGCTGACAGGTGGCAAGCAGGGATTAGAACCCATGACTTCTGACTCCTAAGCCCGTGCTCTTTCCACTGAACCAGGTTGCTTCCCTAGCTTATCCATTTCCCACAGTCTAACCTATTCCCCTAGCCAAACCTTTCCCCTCGCCTTTCCTTTTGCCCTATCCTAACATTTCCCCTCGCCTAACCTTTTGCCCTAGCCTAACATTTTCCCTAATGTAACATTTTCCCTGTTGTAACATTACCCCACCCCTTAACCTTTCCCCTGCCCTAAACTTTTCCACTGGCCTAAGATTTTCCCTGGCCTAAGCTTTTCCCCTAGCCTAAAGTTTTCCCCTAGCCTAACCTCTCCCTGACCTAACCTTTTCCCCTAGCCTAGCCTTTTCCCCCAGCCTAACCATTTACCATAGCCTAACCTTTTCCCTGACTTAAGCTTTTCCCCTAGGCTAAACATTTCCCCTAGCCTAACCTTTCCCCTTGCTATCCATTTCCCATAGTTTAACCTTTTCCCTGGCCTAACCTTTTCCGCTAGCCTAAACATTTCCCTGAGACTAAGCTTTTCCCCAGGCCTAACTTTCTCCCTGGCCTAACCTTTTCCTCTAGTGTAACCTTTTCCCCTAGCCTAACAATTTAGCATAGCCTAACATTCTCCCTGACCTAACCATTTTCCCCAGACCAACCATTTTCCATAGCCTACCCTTTCACCGGCCTAACCTTTTACCCTAGCCTAACCTTTTCTCCTGGCCTAAGCTTTTCCCCTACCCTATCTATTTCCCCTAGCCTAACCTTTTCCATGATCTCAGCTTTTCCCCGCATAACCTTCTCTTTGGTCTAACCTTTTCCCCAGCCTAGCCCTATCCCCTAGCCTAAGCTTTTCCCTGAACCTAACCTTTACACCTAGCCTAACCTTTCCCCTAACCTAACTTTACACCTAGCCTAACCTTTTCCCAAAGGCTTACCTTTCCCTCTGGCCTAACCTTTCCCCTTGGCCTAACCTTTTGGCCTAGCATAACCTATTCCCCGACTTAAACTTTTCCCATAGCCTAAGCTTTCCTCCGGCCTATCCCTTTCTATAGCGTAACATATCCCCTAACCTAAACTTTACATCTTGCCTAACGTATGCCATCCTGGCCTGGCCCCGAGGCCTTTGGGTTCCAGGTTGGGCCCACCTGCCTTTGCCTTGCAGGTTGGACTCTTTCTTGCCTTTGCCTTCCAGGCCCAGGCCCCGAGCCCTTCTTGTTCTAGGTTTGCCCCCCTGGCCTTTGACTTCCCGGCTTGGCCCCAAAGCCTTCATGTTCCAGGTTTGCCATCTCCAGCCTTTGCCTTCCCGACCTAGCCCCGAAGCCTTCTTGTTCCAAGTTCTCCCTCCTCCCCCTGCCTTTGATTCCAGGCCTGGCCCCGAACCTTTCTCATTCCAGGTTGGGCCCACCCTGCAATTGCCTTCCAGGCCTGGCCCCGAACCCTTCTCATTCCACTTTGGACCCCCTTGCTTTTTCCTTGAAGGTTTGACCACTGCAGCCTTTGTCTTGTAGGCCTGGCCCTCAACCCTTTTTGCTCCATTTTGGGTCTCCCAGTTTTTGCCTTCCAGTTTTGCTCCCCGCCCCAGCCCTTATCTTGAAGGTTGGACCCCGAAACCTTTTGGTTCCAGTTTGGGCCCCACAGCTTTAGCCCTCCAGGTTTGGCCCCGAAAGCTTTTTGTTCCAATTTGGTCCCCCCAGCCTATGCCTGGCAGGTTTTGCCCTGAACGCATTTCGTTCCAGTGTGGACCCTGCAGCCTTTGCCTTGCAGGTTTGGCCCTGAATCTTTTTCTTTCCAGTTTGAACCCCACAGCCTTTGCATTGCCGGTTTGGCCCCGAACACTATTCTTTCCAGTTTGGGCCCCTCAGACTTTAACTTGCAGGTTTGGCCCTAACCCTTTTCATTCCAGTTTGGGCCTCCCTGCCTTTGCCTTCCAGATTTCTCCACCCAGCCTCTGCCTTGCAGACGTGGCCCCAAAATCTTTTCGTTCCAGTTTGGGTCCCACAGCCTTGGCTTTGCCTGTTTGGCTTCGAACCCTTTTTTTTCTGGTTGGGGCCCTGCCACCTTTGCTTTAAGGGTTTGGGGCCAAACCTTGGTTCTAATTTGGGTCCCATAGCCTTCGCCTTGCAGGTTTGTCCACCCAGCCTTTGTGTTGCAGGTTTGGCCCAAATACTTTTGGTTCTAGTTCAGGCTCCGCAGCCTTTCCCTTGCAGATTTGGCCCCGAAACCTTTTTGTTCCAGTTTGGGCCATGCAGCTTTTCCCTCACAGGTGTGGCCCCGACCCTTTTTCGTTCCAATTTGGGCACCAGAGCCTTTGCCTTGCAGTTTGGCCCCGAACCCTTTTCGTTCCAGTTTGGGCCTCCATGCTCTTGCCTTGCAGTTTTGGCCCTGAAACCTTTTTGTTCCAGTTTGGGTGCCGCAGCCTTTGCTTGCAGGTTTGTCCCAGAACCGTTTTCATTCCAAGTTGGACCTCCCTTTTTGCCTTGCAGGTTTTGCCCCAAACCCTTTTCATTCCAGTTTGTGTCCCACAACCTTTGCCCTCCAGGTTTGACCCTGAAAGTTTTTTGTTCCAATTTGGGCCCTGCAATATTTGCCTTGCAGATTGGGCCCTGAACCATTTTCTTTTAGTTTGCTTTTGTCTTGCACGTTTAGCCTCGTACCCCTTTCTTTCCAGTTTGGGCCCTGCAGCCTTTGTCTTGTAGGTTGGCTCTCCCCAGCCAAACCTTGCAGATTTGATCCTGAACCATTTTCGTTCCAGTTTGGGCCACGCAGCTTTTGCCTCGTTGGTTTGGCCCCAATCCCTTTTCGTTCCAGTTTGGGTCCCACAGCCTTTGCCTAGCAGGTTTGTCCCCAAACCCTTTTCGTTCCAGTTAGGGCTCCACAGCCTTTGCCTTGCAGTTTGGCCCCATACTCTTTCCGTTCCAGTTTGGGCCCTGCAGGCTTTACCTAGCAGATTTGGCCCCGAACCTTTCTCGTTCCAGTCTGGGCCGGGCAGCCTTTGCCTTGCAGGTTGGGACCCGAACCTTTTTGGTTCCAGTTTGGGCCCCGCAGCCGTTGCCCTCTAGGTTTGGCCTGAAAGTTTTTTGTTCCAGTTTGGGCCCCACAGCCTTTGTCTTGTAGGTTGGCCCACCCAGCCTTTGCCTTGCAGGTTTGACCCCGAACATTTTCATTCCAGTCCGGGACCGTCAGCCTTTGCCTTGCAAGTTTGGCCCCAAATTCTTTTCGTTCCAGTTTGGGCCCCTCAGCTTTTGCCTTGCCGGTTGTCCCCCAACCCTTTTTGGTACAGTTTGGGGTCCACAACCTTTGCCTTTCAGGTCTGGATCCTTATCCTTTTTGTTACAGTTTAGGGACCCCCTGCTTTGGCCTTGCAGCTTTGGCCCTCAACCATTTTCATTCCAGTTTGGATCCCGCAGTCTTTGCCTTGCAGGTTTGGCCCTGAACCCTTTTCATTGTAGTTTGTGCCCTGCAACCTTTGCCTTGCACGTTTGGCCCCGAACCCTTTTGCTTCCAGTTGAGGCCCCACAGCCTTTACCTTGCAGGTTTGGCCCTGAACAGTTTTGGTACCAGTTTGCCCCCGTCCCAGAGTTTGCCTTGTGGATTTGGCCCAGAACCCCTCCCTCCTCGCAAGTGCCACCCCCTCCACCTGTGCCTCGGACCCTATTCCCGCTCACCTTATAAAAACCATCGTCCCTTCCCTTCTCCCCTCTTTAACTTCTATCTTTAACCACTCACTCTCCAATGGATTCCTCTGCCTTCAAACGTGCCCATGTCTCCCCAATCCTAAAACAACCCTCTCTCAACCCCACAGCCCCTTCCAGTTATCGCCCTATTTCCCTCCTACCCCTCCTTTTCAAACTCCTAGAATGAGTCACCTACACTCGCTGCCTTGAATTCCTTAACTCCAACTCTCTCCTGGACCTCCTCCAATCTGGCTTCCATCCCCTCCACTCTACTGCTCTCTCAGAGGTCACCCATGACCTCCTTCTTGCCAAATCCAATGGCTCCTACTCTATCTTAATCCTCCTCGACCTCCCAGCTGCCTTTGACACTGTCGACCATCCCCTTCTTGCATTGGCTTCACGGACTCCGTCCTCTTATCTCCTGGTTCTCCTCTTATCTTTCTGGATGTTCATTCTCAGTCTCCTTCGCCAGCTTCTCCTCCCGATCCCATCCACTAACTGTAGGGGTTCCTCGAGGGTCACTTCTTGGCCCTCTTCTGTTCTCCACCTATACTCATTCCCTTGGGGAACTCATTTGCTCCCACGGCTTCAACTATCATCTCTACGCAGATGACACCCAAATCTACATCTCCTCCCCTGTTCTCTCCCCCTCCATTCAGGCTCGTATCTCCTCCTGCCTCCAGGACGTTACCACCTGGATGTCTGCCCACCACCTAAAACTCAACATGTCCAAAATTGAGCTCCTTATCTTCCCTCCCAAACCCTGTCCTCTTCCTGATTTCCCTGTCACTGTGGACGGTATGACCATCCTTCCCATTTATCAAGCCTGCAACCTTGGTGTCATTCTTGATTCAGCTCTCTCTTTCACCCCACACATCCAATCCGTCACCAAGCCCTGCCTTTCTCATCTTTACAATATTGCTAAGATCTGCCCTTTCCTCTCCATCCAAATGGCTATCGTACTGGTACAAACTCTCATAATATCCCAGCTGGATTATTGTGTCAGCCTTCTCTCTGATCTCCCTTCCTCCTGTCTCTCCCCACTCCAGTCCAGTCTCCACTTTGCTGCCCAGATCATCTTCCTGCAGAAACGCTCTGGGCACCTCACTCCACTCCTTCTCCTTAAAAACCTCCAGTGGTTGCCTATCAACCTCCGCACAAATCAAAAATTCCTCACTCTGGGCTTCATGGCTTTCCATCACCTTGCCCCCTCCTACCTCAACTCCCTTCTCTCTTTCTTCTGCCCACCCCGCACACTCTGCTCCTCTGCAGCTCACCTCCTCACTGTCCCCCGTTCAAACCTATCCCGCCATGGACCTCTGGTCCATGTCCTACCGCTGTCCTGGAATGCCTTTCCTCCTCACCTCTGCCAAACTAACTCTCTTCCCCTCTTCAAAGCCGTACTGAGAGCTCACCTCCTCCAAGAGGCCTTCCCAGACTGAGCTACCCCTTTTCCCTCTGCTTCCCCTCCGTCCTCTGCTCCCTCTCCCTTCCACCCCCCCTCCCCTCAGCTAAGCCTCCTTTCCCTCTGCTCCTAGTCCTCTCCCTCCCCCTCCCCTCAGCACTGTGCTCATTTGTATATATTTTTATTACCCTATTTATTTTGTTAATGAGGTGTACCTCCCCTTGATCCTATTTATCATGATTATGTTGTCTTGTTTTTGTCCGTCTGTCTCCCCTGATTAGACTGTGAGACCATGTTTGGGAAGGGATTGTCTCTATCTGATTCTGATGCCGAATTGTACATTCCAAGCACTTAGTACAGTACTCTGCACATAGGAAGCGTTGAATAAATACTATTGAACTAATGAATGAACGAATCAGGTTTGGTCCCCACAGACTTTGCCATGCAGGATGGGCCTAGAACCCTTTTGGTTCCACTTTGGGTTCCACAACCTTTACCTTGCAGCTTTGGCCCCCGATCCTTTGCCTTGCGGCTTTTTCCCCTAATGCTTTTAGTACCAGTTTGGGTGCCGCAGCTTCTGCCTAGCAGGTTTGGCCCGGAACCTTTTTGGCTCCAGTTTAGGCCCCGCAGCCTTTGTCTTGCACATATGGTCCCCAATCCTAATTGTTCCAGTGTGAACCCCCCAGATTTTGCCTTGCAGTTTTTGCCCCAACCCGTTTTGTTTCAGTTTGGGTCCCACAGCCTTTTCCTTGCAGGTTGGCCTGGAACCCTTGTGGTTCCAGTTTGGTCCCTCCAAGAGTTTGCCTTGCAGGTTTGGTCCTGAACCCTTTTCATTTGAGTTTAGGTCCTGCAGCCTTTGCCTTGAAGGTCTGGACCTGAACTCTTTTGGTACCAGCTTGGCCCCCACTGAGTTTGCCTTGCAGGTAATGCCCCAAACCCTTTTGGTTCCAGTTTGGGAACCCTAGAGTTGGCCTTGTGGGTTTGGACCCGAACCCTTTTTGATCAGGTTTGGGCCCCGCAGTCTTTGCCTTGCAGGTTTGGCCCTGAACCCTTCTCGTTCTAGCTTGGGCCAGGCAGCCTTTCCCTTGCAGGTTTGCCCCCAAATCCTTTTCGTTCCAGGTTGGGCCCCGCAGACTTTCCCTTGAACGTTGGGCCCTGAACGCTTTTGCTTCAAGTTTAGGCCCCACAACCTTTGTCTTGCAGGTGTGGCCCCGAATACTTTTCTTTTCAGTTTTGGTCCCACAGCCTTTGCCTTGCAGGTTTTGGCCTGAAGCCTTTTCCTTCCACTTTGGGCCCTGCAGCCTTTGTGTTGCAGATTTGGCCCCGAACCCTTTTGATTCCAGTTTGCTTCCTGCAAACTTTGCCTTGCAGTTTTGTCCCTGTACCTTTTTGGTTCCAGTTTGGGCCCCACAGCCTTGCTGTTGGAGATTTGGCGCCGAATCCTTTTGGTTCCACTTCGGGCCCCCTAGAATTTGCCCTGCAGTTTTAGCCCTGAACTCTTTTCATTCAGACTTGGGCCCTGCAGCCTTTGCCTTGCAGGTCTGGACCTAAACCCTTTTGGTACTAGCTTGCCCCCATACAGAGTTTGCCTTGTTAGTAATGCCCCGAGTCCTTTTGGTTCCAGTTTGGGACCCCTAGAGTTGTCTTGTGTGGACCCAAACATTTTTCATTTTGGGGCTCTGTTTTGGGGCCCTCAATCTTTGCTTTGCAGGTGTGGCCCTGAACTTTTCTTGTTCTAGTTTGGGGCCCTTAGAGTTTGTCTTGCAGGTTTGGCCCCGAACCATTTTGGTTCCAGTTTGGGCCTCACAGCCTTTCCCTTGCAGGTTTGGACCCGATCACATTTCGTTCAGGTTGAGCCCTGCAGCCTTTGCCTTGCAGGTCTGGCCCCGAATCGTTTTGTTTCCAGTTTGGGTTCCACAGACTTTGTCTTGCAGTTTGGGCAAAGAACCTTTTTGTTTCCACTTTTGGCCCCGTAGCCTTTGCTTTGCAGGTATGCCCGCCCATCCTTTGTCTTGCAGCTTTGGTCCCAAACCTTTTTGGTTCCAATTTGGGCCCCACAGCCTTTGCCTTGCAGGTTTGGCCCTGACCCGGTTTGGGTCCAGTTTGGGCTCCCAAGATTTTGCTTGCAGGTTTGGCCCTGAACACTTTTCATTCAGGTTTTGACCCGCAGCCTTTTCCTTGCAGGTTTGGCCCCCAACCCTATTTTCCAGTGTGCCCGCCACCCCCAGAGTTTGCCTTGCAAGGTTGGCCCCAACCTGTTTTGTTTCAGTTGGGTCCTGCAGCCTTTGCCTTGCAGGTTGGCCCAGAACCCTTTTGGAACCAGTTTGGCCCCTCCAAGAGTTTGCTTTGCAGGTTTGGTCCTGAACCCTTTTGGTACCAGTTTGGACCCACTAGAGTTTGCCTTTCAGCTTTGGCCCAAACCCTTTTCTTTTCAGTTTTGGTCCCACAGTCTTCGCCTTGCAGGTTTTGCCCTGAAGCCTTTTCTTTCCACTTTGGACCCCACAGGCTTTGCGTTGCAGTTTCGGCCCTGAACCCTTTTGATTCCAGTTTGCGTCCCGCAGCCTTTGCCTTGCAAGTTTGTCCCTGACCTATTTTTGTTCCAGTTTGGGCCCCACAGACCTGCCTTGCAGGTTTGGCCCCAAACACTTTTCATCCCAGTTTGAGGCCCACAGGCTTTGCCTGGCAGGTTAAGCCCTGAATACTTTGCCTTGTAAGTTTGCCCCATGAACCTTTGTCTTGCAGGTTTGCCCCCAAACCCTTTTTGTTCCAGTTTGGGCCCCACAGTCTTTGACTTGCATGTTTGCACCTCCAGCCTTTCTGTTGCAGATTTGGCCCCAAAGCCTTTTTGCTTCAGTTTGCGCCCCACATCCTTTGCTTTGCAGGTTGCCCACCCCCTGGCTTTCCCTTGCAGGTTTGACCCTGACCCCTTTTCATTCCAGTTTGGGTCCCACAGACCTTGCCTTGCAGGTTTGGCCTTGAATCCTATTCATTCCAATTTGGGCCAGGCAGCTTTTGCTTTGCAGGTTTGGTTCCCAAACTTTTTTGTTCCATTTTGACCTCTGCAGAATTTGCCTTGCAGGTTTGGCCCCAATCTGCTATGGTTCAGTTTGAGTCCCTCAGCCTTTGCCTTGCAGTTTGGGTCAGGAATGCTTTTGGTTCCAGTTTGGACCCACTAGAGTTTGCTTTGCAGGTTTGGCCTCTACCCCCTTTCGTCCAGGATAGGGCCCCAAAGTCTTTTCCTTGCAGGTTTGTCCCTGAACCCTTTTAGTTCCACTTTGGGTCCCACAGCCTTTGCCTCACAGGTTTGGCCCTGAACCCTTTTCGTTCAGTTTTGGGCTCCCTAAAGTTTGCCTTGCAGGTTTGGTCCAGGACCCTTTTCGTTCAGTTTTGGGCCCTGCAGCCTTTTCCTTTCAGGAATGGCCCCCAACCATTTTTGTTCCAGTTTGGCCCCTCCAGAGTTTGCCTTGCCGGATTGGACCCAAACCCATTTCATTTCAGTTTGGGCCCCACAACCTTTGCCTTGCAGATTTGGCCCTGAATCCCTTTCGTTCCAGTTTGGGTCCCGCAGACTTTGCCATGCACGTTGGGCCTGGAACCCTTTTGTTTCCACTTTGGGCCCCGCAGCCTTTGCTTTGCAGGCCTGCCCCACCGTCCTTTGGCTTACAGCTTTGGCTCCGAAAACTTTTCATTCATATTTGGGCCCCGCATCCTTTGCCTTGCAGAATTGGCCCCAAACCTGTTTCATTTCAGTTTGCATCCCGGAGCCTTGGCCTTGCAGCTTTGGCTCCGAACCCTCTTGGTTCCAGTTTGGGTCCTGCTGCCTTTGCCTTGCAGGTTGGGCCCCAAACACTTTTGGTACCATCTGGACCTCCTAGAGTTTGCACTGCAGGTTTGGCTCCAAACCCTTTTCATCCAGATTTGGGGCCCGTAGCCTTTGCCTTGCAGGTTTGGCCCGAGCTCTTTTCATTCAGGTTTGGGCCCTGCAGCCTTTGCATTGCAGGTTTGGCCCCAAACCCTTTTCATTTCAGTTTGGGCCAGGCAGCCTTTGCCTTACAGGTTGGGCCAGGAACACTTTTGGTTCCAGTTTGGGTCCCGCAGGCTTTGCTTGCAGGTTTGGCCCCGAACCCTTTTGGTTCCAGTTTGGGCAGCCTAGACCTTGCCTTGCGTGTTTGGTCCCCAATCGTTTTGCTTCCAGTTTGGGCCCTTTAGAGTTTCCACTGCAGGTTTGGCCCTGAGCCCTTTTCGTTCAGGTTTGGGCCCTGCAGGCTTTGCCTTGAATGTTTGGCCCCCAAACCTTTTTGTTCTAGATTGGCTCCCGCAGAGTTTGCCTTGCAGGTTTGGCCCCAACCCACTTCATTTCTGTTTGGGTCTTGTAGCCTTTGCCTTGCAGGTTTGGCCCCAACCCTTTTCATTCTGGTTTAGGCCACTTTGTCTTACATGTTTGGACCCAAACCCTTTTGGTTCCAATTTGGGCCCCGCGGTTTTTACCTTTCAGGTTACCCCCTACAGTCTTTGCCTTGAATGTTTGGCCCCAAACCTTTTTGATTCCAGTTTGGGTCCCCCAGAATTTACCTTGCAGATTGGGCTCCAAGCCCTTATCATTCCAGTTTGGGCCCCCTAGAGTTTGACTTGCAGGGTGGGCCCTGAACCTTTTCCACTTTAGTTTGTCCCACAGCCTTTACCTGGCAGGTATGACCCCCAACACTTTTTGTTCAGATGTGCCCGCCCCTGGAAAGTTGGCTTTTCAGGATTGGCCCCAAATCCATTTCATTTCAGTTTGGGTCCCGCAGCCTTTGCCTTGCAGGTTTGACCATGAATGCTTTTTGTTCCATTTTGGATCTTGCAGCCGTTGTCTTGCAAGTTTGGCCCCACACTCTTTTACTTCCAGTTCAGGCCAGGCAGCCTTTGAATTGCAGGTTTGACCCCCTGCTTTTGCCTTGCAGTTTTGGCCCCGAATCGTTTTCGTTCCAGTTTGGGCCCCACAGCCTTTGCCTTGCAGGTTTGGCCCCAAACCCTTTCCGTTCCAGTTTGGGCCCCCCTACTTTTGCCTTGCCGGATTGGCCTGAACCCTTTTCATTCCAGTCTGTCCTCGCCCCCCACCCCGATTTTGGCTTGCAAGTTTGGCCTTGAACCCTCTTTGTTCCAGTCTAGGCTCTCTCGCTCTTTCCTTGCAGGTTTGGCCATGAACCCTTTTCGTTCCAATGTGGGCCCCACAGATTTTGCCTTCCAGGTTTGGCCCTGAACACTTTTGTTCCAGGTCGGGCCCCACAGCCGTTTTATTGCAGGTTTGGTCCCACACTCTTTTCGTTAAAGTTTGGGCCCTGCAGCCTTTGCCTTGCAGCTTTGGCCCGAACCCTTTTTGTTTCATTTTGAAATCTCTAGCTTTTGTCTTGTAGGTTTGGACCCAAACCCTTCTCGCTCCATTTTGGGTCCACTAACGTTTGCACTGCAGGCTGGGCCCCAAACCCTTTTCATTCCAGTTTGGGATGCCCAGCCTTTGCCTTGCAGGTTTGTCCCCGAACCCTTTTCGTTCCAGTTTGGGGCCCCCTGCTTTTTCCTCACAGGTTTGGCCCTGATCACTTTTCATTCCAGTTTGGGCCCTGCTGCCTTTGTCTTGCAGTCTTGCCCCCAAACGCTTTTCAATTCACTTTGGGCCCCGCAGCCTTTACCTTGCATATTTGACCCCTTACCCTTTTCTTTTGAGATTGTGCTCTGCAGCCTTTGCCTCGCAGGTTTGACCCTGAACATTTTTGTTCAGGTTTGGGCCCTGCAGACTTTGCCTTGCAGGTTTGGCCCCGAATCCTTTTGGTTCCAGTTTGGGCATCCCCGCTTTTGTTTTGCAGCTGTGGCCCCTAGCCCTTTCCCTTGCAGTTTGGGCCCCGCAACCATTGTGTTGCAGGTTTGGCCCCTAACCCTTTCCGTTTCAGTTTGGGACCCACAGCCTTTGCCTTGCATGTTTGGCCCCCAGCCCATTTTGTTCCGGTAAGGCCCCCCAAGATTTTGCACTGCAGGTTTGGCTCCAAACCCTTTTCGTTTCAGTTTGGGTATCTCAGCCTTTGCCTTGCAGGTTTGTCCCAGAACCTTTGGCTTCCAGTTTGGCCCCTGAGAGTTTGCCCTGCAGGTTTGGCCCCGAAAGTTTTTCGCTGCAGTTTGGGTCCAGCAGCCTTGGTCTGGCATGTTTGGCCTTAAACCCATTTGGTTCCGGTTTGGGTCCCCCAGTTTTGCCTTGCAGGTTGGGACCCAAAACCTTTTGGTTCCAGTTTAGGCCCCCTAGAGTTTGCCTTGCAGGTTTGGCCCTGAAGCCTTTTGGTTCCAGTTTGGGCCCTGCAGCCTTTGCCTTACAGGTTTGGCCCCCAGCCATTGCTTTGCAGGTTTGGTCCCGAAGACCTTTGGTTCCAGTTTGGGCCAGGCAGACCCAAATGGTTGCTTGAATGGTTGGCCCTGAACACTTTTGGTTCCAGTTTGGGCCCCACAGCCTTTGCCTTGCAAATTTGTCCCCCAGCATTTTGTGTTGCAGGAGTGGCCCCAATCCATTTTCGTGAAGGTTTGGGCCCCGCAGCCTATGACTTGCAGGTTTGGCTCCAAACCCTTTTTGTTCCAGTTTAGGTCCTGCAGCCTTTGCCTTGCTGGTTTAGCCCGAACACTTTTTGTACCAGTTTGGCCCCAAACCCTTATAGTTTCAGTTTGGGCCCCGCAACCATTGCCTTGCAGGTTTACCCCTTCCCCGCCCCCAGCCTTTGCTTTGCAGGTTTGTCCCCGAACCCTTTTGATTCCAGTTTGGACCCCGCAGCCTTTGTCTTGCAAGTTTGTCCCCCCCCCAGCCTTTTGCCTGGCAGGTTTGGCCCCAAAACCTTTTGTTTCCAGTTTGCCCCCCGCCCCCAGCCTTTGCTTTGATTGTTTGGCCCTGAACACTTTTCCCTCAGGTTTGGGCCCTGCAGTCTTTGCCATGCAGGTTTGACCCCGATCACCTTTGCTACCAGTTTGGCGCCCCCAGAGATTGTCTTGCCTTGCAGGTTTGACCCAAACCTTTTGGTTCCAATTTGGGCCCCTTCAAATTTGCCTTACAGGTTTGTCCCTGAAGGTTGTTTTTTCAGATTTGGGTCCCACAGCCTTTGCCTTGCAGGTTTATCTATACACTGTCTTTGTTCCTCTTTGGGCCCCGCAGACTTTGCCTTGCAAGTTGGGCCCCAAAGCGTTTTTGTTCCCATTTTAGCCAGGTAGCCTTTGACTAGCAGGTTGGGCCCCTCACCCTTTTCGTTCCAGTTTGGGCTCCTCAGCCTGTACCTTGCAGGTTTGGCACCCCTGCCCTTGCTTTTCAGGTTTGGCCACGAACCCTTTTCATTTCTGTTTGCACCCCCTAAACCTTTGTTTTACAGGTTTGGCCACGAACCCTTCTGGTTCCAGTTTGGGCCAGGCAGCCTTTGCCTTGCAGGTTTGGCCCAGAAGCCTTTTGGTTCGAGTTTGGGCCCTGCAGCCTTTCCCTTGTAGGTTTGGCCCCCCAGCCTTTGCCTTGCAGGTTTAGCAAGGATCACTTTTCGGTCCGGCTTGGGCCTTGCAGTCTTTGCCTTTCAGGTTGGGCCCTGAACCCTTTTCGTTCCAGTTTGGGCCAGGCAGACTTTGTCTTGTCTGGTTGGCCTCTAATGCTTTGGGTTCCAGTTTGTGCCACACAGCCTTTGCCTTGAAAGTGTTTCCCCCCCAGCCTTTTGCCTTGCAGCCTTGGCCCTGAACCCTTTTGGTTACAGTTTGGACCCTGCAGCCTTTGTCTTGCAGGTTTGGCCCCGAACACTTTTTGCTCAGGTTTGCCCCCCGCCCCAAGTTTGCCTTGCAGGTATGACCCTGAACCCTTTTGGTTCCAGTTTGTGTCCCACAGCTTTTAACTTGCAGACTTGCCCCCCAGCCTTTGTTTTGCAGCTTTGGCTCTGAACCATTTTTCCTCCACCTTGGACCCGCAGCCTTTACCTTGCAGGTTTAGCCCCGAACACTTTTCCTTCCAATTTTGTGCCCCAGACTTTGCCTTGCAGATTGGTCCCCGAACCCTTGTCATTCCAATTTGGGCCCCCTAGAGTTTGTCTTGAAGGATTGTCCCCAAATCCTTTCCATTCAGGTTTGAGCCCCACAGCCTTTGCCTTAGAGGATTGGCCCCGAACCCATTTGGATTCAGATTGGCCTCCACAGAACCTGCCTTGCAGGTTTGGCCCACTACTCTTTGGGTTACAGTTTGGGCCCTGCACCCTTTGACTTACAGGTTTGGTCTCCAACCCTTTTTGTTCCAGTTTGGCCCTCTCAGAGATTGCATTGCAGGTTTGGCCCCAAACTCTTTTGGTTCCAGTTTGGGTCCCCCAACCTTTGCTTTGCAGGTTTGGTCCTGAACCATTTTGGTTCAGGTTTGCCCCTCCACGTGCTCTGCCTTGCAGGTCTGGTCCCAAACCCTTTTGGTTACAGTTTGGTCCCCCGCAGAGTTTCCCTTGTAGTTTTGGGCCCAAATTCTTTTCATTTCAGTTTGGGTCCTGCAACCTCTGACTGGCAAGTTTGGCCCTGCACCCGTTTTGTTCCGGTGTGGCTCCCCGAGTTTTGTCTTGCAGGTTTGGCCCCGAATATTTTCATTCCAGTTTGGGCCTTCAGAATTTGCCTTGCAGGTTTGGACCCAAACCCTTTTTGTTCCAGTTTGGGCACTACAGCCTTAGACTTGCAGCTTGAGCCAAACCATTCCGTTTCCAGTTAGGGGCCCACATCCTTGTTCCTCTGGTTTCTCCCAGAATCATTTCCATCTGGGTTTGGGCCCTGCAGACAGAGCCTTACAGTTTGGGCTCCAAATGCTTTTGGTTCCCATTTGGGCCCCACAGCCTTTGCCTTGCAGGTTTTGCCCCGAGCCATTTTGGTTCCAGTTTGTGTCCCCTAGAGGTTGCCTAGCAAGTTTGGCCCCGCAAACTTTTCTTTCAGGTTTGGGCACTATAGCCTTTGCCTTGCAGGTTTAGCCCAGGACCTTTTTTGTTTCAGTTTGGGCCCTGCAGCCTTTGTCTTGCAGGTTTCCCCCCTACGCCTTTGCCTTGCAGGTTTGGCCCTGAATCCTTTTCATTTCAGTTTGGGTCTTGCAACCTTTACCTTGAAGGTCTGCACCCGAACCCTTTTGGTACCAGCTTGGCACTCGCAGAGTTTGACTTGCAGGTAATGCCCCTAACTATTTTGGTTCCAGTTTGGAACCCCTAGAGTTTGCCATGCAGGTTTGGTCCCGAATGAACCCTTTCGTTCAGGTTTGGGTCCCGCATCCTTTCCCTTGCAGGATTGGCCCCAAACACTTTGGTTACAGTTTGGGCCCTCTAGAGTTTGCCTTGCCGGTTTGCCCCCAGGCCTTAGCCTTGTAGGTTGGTTTGGCCCCGAACACTTTTTTTTCCAGTTTGGGCCCCCTAGAGCTTGCCTGGCCAGTTTGGCCCCAAACCATTTTTGTTCTAGTTTGGGGCTCACAGCCTTTGCCTTGAAAGTTTGCCCCCACCCCAACTCTTGCTGGCAGGTTTGGCCCCAAACGTTTTTGGTTCCGGTGTGGGCCCCGAAGCTTTTGTTTGCAGGTTGGGCCTGAACACTTATGGTTCCATTTTGGGCACCCTAGACTTTGCCCTGCTGATTTGGCCCCAAACAATTTGGTACCAGTTTGGCACCTCATAGATTTCCCTTGCAGGTTTGGCACAAACCCTTTTGGTTCCAGTTTGGGTCCCCCAGAGTTTCTCTTGCATGTTTGGCCCTGAACCTTTTCCCTTCAGGTTTGGCTCTGAAACTTTTTCGTTCCAGAGTGGGCCCCACAGCCTTTGCCTTGCAGGTTTGCCACCCCAGCCTTTGCCTTGCAGTTTTGCCTGCTTGCCTGTCAAAGTCTGCCTGGCCCAAACTGGAATGAGAAGGGTTTGGGGCCAATCCTTGCAAGGCAAAGGCTGCGGGGCCCACTCTGGAATGAAAAACGTTCAGGCCCAACCTGAAGGTAAAACCTGTGGAGCCCAAACCTGAATGGAAAGGGTTCGGGGCCAAACCAGCAAGGCAAACTCTAAGGGGCCCAAACTGGAAACAAAAAGGTTCAGGGCAAAACCTGCAAGGCAATGTCTGCGGGACAAAAACTCAAACGAGAAAGATTCGGGGCAAAACCTGCAAGGCAATGTCTACGGGACAAAAACTCAAATGAGAAAGATTTGGGGCCAAACCTGCAAGCCAAAGGCTGCAGGGCCCAAACTGGAACCAAAAGGGTTCAGGACCAAAGCTGCTAGGCACAGGGCTGTGGGGGCAAACCTCCAAGGCAAAGGCTGCATGGCACAAACTGGAACGAAAATGGTTCAGCACTGAACCTGCCAGGCAAACTCTGGTGAGTGCCAAACTGGAACGAAAAGTGTTGGGGGCCAAACCTGCAAGGCACAGGCTGCGGGGCCCAAACCTGAACAAAACGGGTTCAGGGCCAAACGTACAAGGCAAACTTTATGGTGTCCAAACTGGAACAAAATGGGTTGGGGGCCAAACCTTCAAGACAAAGACTGCGGGACCCAAACTGGAACCAAAAGTGTTCCGGGCCAAACCTATAAGGCAAAGGCTGCAGGGTCCAAAGTGTAATCAAAGGGGTTCGGGACCAAACCTTCAAGGCAAACTCTAGGGTGGGTAAACAGGTACCAGAAGCATTCTGGGACAGCCTGCAAGGCAAAGGTTGCGAGACCCAAAGAGAAATGAAACGGGTTGGGACCAAACCTGCTAGGCAAACTCTGGGGGTGGGGGGTGGTGAGGGGCAACCTGGAACAAAAAGGGTCGGGGGCCAAATCTGCCAGTCAAAGTCGGCGAGGCCCAAACATGAACAAAACACGTTCAGGGCCAAACCTACAAGGCAAACTCTATGGTGCCCAAACTAGAACAAAAAGGGTTGGGGGCTGAACCTGCAAGACAAAGGCTGCGGGGCCCAAACTGGAACCCAAAGGGTTCAGGCCAAAGCTGCAAGGCAAAGGCTCTGGGGCCTAAATCTAAACAAAAAGTGTTTTGGGCCAAACTTGCAAGATCCCTGCTGCAGGACCCAAATTGAAACAAAACGGGTTAGGGGCCAATCCTGGGAGGCAAACTCTGGGGGGAGCGAGGGGGGGCAAACTGGAACAAAAATGGTTGGGGCCCATACCTGCAAGGGAAAGGCTGTGGGGTCCAAACTGGAACCAAAATGTTTGGTGTCCAACCTGCAAGGCAAAGACTGTGGGGCCCAAATTGAAACGGAAAGGGTTTGGGGCCAGACCTGCAATGCAAAGGCCGTGGAAACAATACCTGAATGAAAAGGGATCGGGGGCAAACCTGAAAGGCAAACTCTAAGGTGCCCAAACTGGAACCAAAAGGATTCAGGGCCTAACCTGCAAGGCAAAGGCTGCGGAGTCCAAACAGGAACCAGAAGGGTTCGGGGCCAAAACTGCAAAGCAAAGGCTGAGGGGGCAAACCGGCAAGGCTAAGGCTGCGGGGCTCAAACTGAAATGAAATGGGTTCGGGGCCAAACCTGCAAGGCAAAGGCTGGAGGACCAAACTGGAAGCAAAAGCTTTTGGGGACCAATCTGCAAGGCAAAGGTTGCGAGACCAAAACTGGAGCCAACAGCGTTCTGGGCCCAACCTGCATGGCAAAGTGTGCGGGACACAAACTGTAACGAGAAGGGTTAGGGCCCAAAGCTCTAAGGAAAAGGATGGTGGGGGGGCACACCTGCAAGAGAAAAGCAGAGCGGCCAAACTAGAATGAAAAGTGTTCGAGGCCAAAGCTGCAAGGCAAGAGCAGGGGGTCCCAACTGGAAGGAAAAGCAATCAGGACCAAACCTGCAAGGCAAAAGCGGGGAGGCCCAACCTGGAATGAAAAGGGTTGGGAGCCAAACCTGCAAGGCAAAAGCTGAGGGGGCCCAAACTGGAACGAACATGGTTCTGGGCCAAATCTGCAAGGCAAAGATTTCGGGGGCCAAACTGGAACGAAAATGGTTTGGGGCCAAACCTGCAAGGCAAAGCCTGCAGGCCCAAACTGGAACAAAAAGGGTTGTGAGTGAAACCTGCAAGGGAAAAAGTGGGGGGGCGGGGGCAACCTGGAAGGCAAAAACTGGGGGACCCAAACTGGAACAAAAAGTGTTCAGGGCAAAGCCCTCAAGGCAAAGGATGGATGGGTAAATCTGGAGAGCAAAGGCCCTGGAGCCCAAACTAAAACGAAAACTGTTTGGCACCAAACCGGCAATGCAAAGTCTGGGAGGCCCAAGCTGAAATGAAAAGGGTTCTGGGCCCAACCTGCAAGACAAAGACTGGGAGGACAAACCTACAAAGCAAAAGCGGCGGAGCCTAAAATTGGAACAAAAAGGATTTGGGGCCAAACCTGCAAGGCAAAAGCTTCAGGGTCCAAACTGAAACGAAAAAGGCTTGCGGCCAAACTTGCAAGACAAAGATCGCCGGGCCCAACCTGAAATGAAAAGGGTTTGGGGTCAAACCCGCAAGGCAAAAGCTGTGGGGCCCAAACAGGAACAAAAGGGGTTCAGGGTCAAACCTGCAAGGCAATGCCTGGGAGGACAAACCTACAAAGCAAAAGCGGCGGAGCCTAAAATTGGAACAAAAAGGATTTGGGGCCAAACCTGCAAGGCAAAAGCTTCAGGGTCCAAACTGAAACGAAAAAGGCTTGCGGCCAAACTTGCAAGACAAAGATCGCCGGGCCCAACCTGAAATGAAAAGGGTTTGGGGTCAAACCCGCAAGGCAAAAGCTGTGGGGCCCAAACAGGAACAAAAGGGGTTCAGGGTCAAACCTGCAAGGCAATGCCTGGGAGGACAAACCTACAAAGCAAAAGCGGCGGAGCCTAAAATTGGAACAAAAAGGATTTGGGGCCAAACCTGCAAGGCAAAAGCTTCAGGGTCCAAACTGAAACGAAAAAGGCTTGCGGCCAAACTTGCAAGACAAAGATCGCCGGGCCCAACCTGAAATGAAAAGGGTTTGGGGTCAAACCCGCAAGGCAAAAGCTGTGGGGCCCAAACAGGAACAAAAGGGGTTCAGGGTCAAACCTGCAAGGCAATGCCTGGGTGGACAAATCTGGAACTCAATTGCTGAGGGCCCCAAAATGGAACGAGAAGGTTTCTGGGCCAAATCTGCAAGGCAAAGGCTGGGAAGGCATAACTTGAACGAAAAATGTTTGGGGCCAAACCTGCAAGACAAAAGTTGGTGGGTCAAACCTGGAATGAAAAGGGTTTGGACCCAAACCCACAAGGCATACGCTGGGGTCCCAAACTGGAATGAAAAGGGTTTGGGGCCAAACCTGCGAGGCAAAGTCTGGGAGACAAAACTGGAAAAATAAGGATTTGGAGCCAAACCTGCAAGACACAGACTGGGGGTGCAACATTAGAAGGCAAAATCTAGGGGAATCCAAACTGGAACAAAAAGTGTTCAGGAACAGGTCTGCAAGGCGAAGGCTGGGGTGAGAGGGGCAAATCTGGAAGGTAAAGGCAGGGGCCCCAACCTCAAACGAGAAGAATTTGGGGCCAGACTGGGAAGGCAAAGGGGTGGGTGGCAGGCCAGGAAGGCAAAAGCAGGAAGTCGGCAGCAAAAACTGGAACGAAAAGGGTTGGCGGTTAGGCCTGGATGGCAAAGTTGGGAGTGCCCAAACTGGAAGGCAAAGGTGGGGGGCAAAACCTGGAAGGCAAAGGCAGGGGGGTACAACCTGGTACGAGAATTGTTTGGTACCAGTGCTAGAAGGCAAAGGTGGAGGGGGGGGGCAAGCTGGAACGAGAAGGGTTCAAGGCCAGATCTGGAAGGTAAATGTGGGGGTGGGGGTGACAACCAGAAATGAGAAGCCTTCGGGGACAGGCCTCGAAGGTGAAGGCTGGCGAGGCAAACCTGGAACGAGAAGCCTTCGAGGCCAGGCTGGGAAGGCAAAAGCGGTTCGGGGGGTGGGGGCGGGGGGCACACACCTGCAATATGAAGGCTTCAGGGCCAAGCCTGGAAGGCAAAGGCAGCAGTGCCAAACCTGGAACGAGGAGGGTTCAGGGACACACCTGGAAGGCAAAGGTGCAGACCCCCAACCTGGAACAATAAGGGTTCGGGGCCAGGCCAGGAAGGGAAAGGTGAGGGGGCCCAAGCTGGAATGAGAAGAGTTCAGAGCCAGGCCTGGAAGGCAAATGCTGGAGGCCCAATCTGGAACGTAAAGCCTTCGGAGCCAGGCCTGGAAGGCAAAGGTGCCGATGCCAAACATGGAACAAGAAGGATTTGAGCCAGGCTGGGAAGGCAGAGGCAGTGGCGTGGACACACCTGCAATGCGACGGCTTCAGGGCCAGGCCAGGATGGCAAAGGTGGGGGAGCAGAAACTGGAACATGAAGGGTTTGGAGCCAAACCTGGAAGGCAAAGGCTGGGTTGGGCCAAACCTGGAATGAGAAGTGTACGTGGCCAGGCCTGGAAGGCAAAGGCATGGGGCCCCAACCTGGAACGAGAAAGGTTAAAGGCCAGGCTTGGAAGGCAAAGGCAGGGTGCCAGGCCGGCAAGGTAAAAGCGGCGGTGGGGCAGGGGGGTGCGACCTGGAACGAGAAGTGATCAGGGCTAGACCTGGAAGGCAAAGGTGTGGGGTCCAAATTGGAAGGTAAAGGCTGGGGAGTCCAACCTGTTACGAGAAAGCTTCAGGGCCAGACCTGGAAGGCAAAGGTGGGGGACCAAACCTGGAACCAGAGGGTTCGGGGCCAGGTCTGGAAATCAAAGGTTTGGGGGGGCCCAATCTGGAATGAAAAGTGTTCGGGACCAGATTGGGAAGGCAAAGGAAGGAGGGCAAACCTGGAATGAGAAGGGTTCAGGGCCAGACATGTAAGGAAAAGGAGGGGGGCGTCCATCTTGGAAGGCAAAGGCTGAGGGCCAAACCTGGAGAGCAAAGGCTTCAGGGCCAGGCTGGGAAGGCAGAGGCTGGTGGGTGTGAGGGTGTGCTGGGGAGGTGGGGCAAACCTGGAACGCAAAGGCTTCAGCGCCAGGTTGGGAAGTCAAAGGCGGGGGTGCCAAACCTGGAACAAGAAGGGCTCGGGGCCTGGGCCTGGAAGGCAAAGGCGGGGAGGGGTTCAACCTGCAAGGCAAAGGAGGCTGGGCCAAACATGGAACACAAAGGTCACGGTGCCAGGCCAGGAAGGCAAACGATAGGCAAGATGTAAAGTTTAGTTTAGGGGATATTTTAGTCTAGGGAAAGGGATAGGCCAAGGGAAAAGGTTAGGCAAGAAGGAAAGGTAGGCAGGCCAGGGTAAGGGAAGCCTTTGGGAAAAGGTTAGGCTAGGTGTAAATGGTAGGTTAGGGGAAAGGCAGGTTAGACTAGGTGTAAAGTTTAGGTTCAGGGAAAAACCTGGGCTAGGGTAAAAGGTTAGGCTAGGATAAAAGGTTAGGCCTGGGGAAAAGGTTAGGTTGGAGAAAAGTTTAGGCCAGGGAAAAACTTGGGTCATGGAAAGATTAGGTTAGGGTAAAGGTTAGAGTAGGGGAAAAGGTTAGGGTAATAATAATGTTGGCATTTGTTAATTGCTTACTATGTGCCAAGCACCGTATCTACACCGCTGGGGTAGATACGAGGTAATCAGGTTGTCTCACGCAGGGCTCACAGTCTTCCCAGTTTACAGATGAGGTCACCGAGGCCCAGAGAAGTTATGACTTGCCCAAGGTCACACAGCTGACAAGTGGCAGGGCCGGAATTAGAATCTACGACCTCTGACTCCCAAACCCGGGCTCTTTCCACTAAGCCACGGAAAAGCTTAGGCCAGGGAAAAGGAAAGACCAGGAGAAAAACTTAGACTAGGGTAAAAGGTTAGGATAGGGAAAAAGATTAGGCTAGGGAAAAAGGTGAGGCTATGGAAAATGGTTGGTCTGGGGAAAAAGGTTAGCTTAGGGAAAAAGTTGGGCTATGGTTTGTTGGGCTATGGGAAAGTTACACTAGTTAAACCTGGAACCCGAATGCTTGGAGGCCAGACTGGGAAGGCAAAGGCTGGTGGGGGGCAAACCGTTCATTCAATAGTATTTCATTCAATAGTATTTATTGAGCGCTTACTATGTGCAGAGCACTGTACTAAGCGCTTGGGATGAACAAGTCGGCAACAGAGACAGTCCCTGCCGTTTGACAGGCTTACAGTCTAATCGGGGGAGACGGACAGACAAGAACAATGGCACTAAACAGCGTCAAGGGGAAGAACATCTCGTAAAAACAACGGCAACTAAATAGAATCAAGGCGATGTACAATTCATTAACAAAATAAATAGGGTAACGAAAATATATACAGTTGAGCGGACGGGTACAGTGCTGTGGGGATGGGAAGGGAGAGGTGGAGGAGCAGAGGGAAAAGGGGAAAATGAGGCTTTAGCTGCGGAGAGGTAAAGGGGGGATGGCAGAGGGAGTAGAGGGGGAAGAGGAGCTCAGTCTGGGAAGGCCTCTTGGAGGAGGTGATTTTTAAGTAAGGTTTTGAAGAGGGAAAGAGAATCAGTTTGGCGGAGGTGAGGAGGGAGGGCGTTCCAGGACCGCGGGAGGACGTGACCCAGGGGTCGACGGCGGGATAGGCGAGACCGAGGGATGGCGAGGAGGTGGGCGGCAGAGGAGCGGAGCGTGCGGGGTGGGCGGTAGAAAGAGAGAAGGGAGGAGAGGTAGGAAGGGGCGAGGTGATGGAGAGCCTTGAAGCCTAGAGTGAGGAGTTTTTGTTTGGAGCGGAGGTCGATAGGCAACCACTGGAGTTGTTTAAGAAGGGGAGTGACATGCCCAGATCGTTTCTGCAGGAAGATGAGCCGGGCAGCGGAGTGAAGAATAGACCGGAGCGGGGCGAGAGAGGAGGAAGGGAGGTCAGAGAGAAGGCTGACACAGTAGTCTAGCCGGGATATAACGAGAGCCCGTAATAGTAAGGTAACCGTTTGGGTGGAGAGGAAAGGGCGGATCTTGGCGATATTGTAGAGGTGAAACCGGCAGGTCTTGGTAACGGATAGGATGTGTGGGGTGAACGAGAGGGACGAGTCAAGGATGACACCGAGATTGCGGGCCTGCGGGACGGGAAGGATGGTCGTGCCATCCACGGTGATGGAGAAGTCTGGGAGCGGACCGGGCTTGGGAGGGAAGATGAGGAGCTCAGTCTCGCTCATGTTGAGTTTTAGGTGGCGGGCCGACATCCAGGTGGAGACGTCCCGGAGGCAGGAGGAGATGCGAGCCTGAAGGGAGGGGGAGAGGACAGGGGCGGAGATGTAGATCTGCGTGTCATCTGCGTAGAGATGGTAGTCAAAGCCGTGAGAGCGGATGAGTTCACCGAGGGAGTGAGTGTAAATGGAGAACAGAAGAGGGCCAAGAACCGACCCTTGAGGAACTCCAACAGTTAAAGGATGGGAGGGGGAGGAGGCTCCAGCGTAGGAGACCGAGAATGATCGGCCAGAGAGGTAAGAGGAGAACCAGGAGAGGACAGAGTCCGTGAAGCCAAGGTGAGATAAGGTATGGAGGAGGAGGGGATGGTCGACAGTGTCAAAGGCAGCAGAGAGGTCAAGGAGGATCAGAATGGAGTAGGAGCCATTGGATTTGGCAAGAAGGAGGTCATGGGTGACCTTAGAGAGAGCAGTCTCGGTAGAGTGGAGGGGACGGAAGCCAGATTGGAGGGGGTCTAGGAGAGAATGGGAGTTAAGGAATTCTAGGCATCGATTGTAGACGACTCGTTCTAAGATTTTGGAAAGGAAGGGTAGTAGGGAGATAGGACGATAACTGGAGGGGGAAGTGGGGTCAAGAGCGGGTTTTTTTAGGATGGGGGAGACGTGGGCGTGTTTGAAGGCAGAGGGGAAGGAGCCCTTGGAGATTGAGTGGTTAAAAATAGAAGTTAAGGAGGGGAGGAGGGCAGGGGCGATGGTTTTAAGAAGGTGAGAGGGAATGGGGTCCGAGGCGCAGGTGGAGGGGGTGGCACTTGCGAGGAGGGAGGAGATCTCCTCTGAGGATACTGCAGGGAAGGATGGGAAAGTAAGGGAGGGGGTTGTTGGGGGGGGGGGGAGAGGCGGAGGGGTGACTTTGGGGAGCTCAGACCTGATCGTGTTGATTTTCGTGAGGAAATAGGTGGCCAGATCATTAGGGGTGAGAGATGGGGGAGGGGGAGGAACAGGGGGCCTAAGGAGAGAGTTAAAGGTCCGGAACAATCGGCGGGGGTGACGGGCATGGGTGTCGATGAGGGAGGAGAAGAAGCTTTGCCTGGCGGAGGAGAGGGCAGAGTTAAGGCAGGAAAGGATAAATTTGAAGTGTGTGAGGTCGGCTTGGTGCTTGGACTTTCGCCAGCAGCGCTCAGCAGCTCGAGCATAGGAGCGTAGGAGGCGGACGGAGGAGGTGATCCAGGGCTGTGGGTTAGTGGAGCGAGAGCGGCGGAGGGAAAGGGGGGCGAGAGAGTCGAGATGAGTAGAGAGGGTGGAGTTGAGAGCGGAGACCTGATCGTCGAGAGTGGGAAGAGAGGACAGGGCGGCAAGGTGAGGCGAGATGCTATTGGAAAGACGGATGGGATCGAGAGAGCGGAGGTCTCTGTGGGCAGTAGCGAAGATTTGCAGGGGGAGGGAGTGTGAGAGATGAGGCAGGTGAGAAGGTTATGGTCAGAGAGAGGGATTTCAGAGTTGGTGAGTGAGGAGATAGTGCAGCGGTAGGAGATGACGAGATCGAGGGTGTGACCGAGTCGGTGAGTGGGCGAGGTATGGTGGAGGAGGAGGTCGGCAGAGTCGAGGAGGGATAGCAGGCGGGCGGCAGAGGAGTCGTCGGGTACATCCGTATGGATGTTGAAGTCTCCAAGGATCAGAGTGGGCAGAGAGAAGGAGAGGAGGAAGGTGAGAAAGGGGTCAAGGTGGTTGAAGAAGTCGGAGGTGGGACCGGGAGGGCGGTAGATGACGGCGACAAGTAACTGGAGTGGGTGGTAGAGGCGAATGATATGGGCTTCGAAGGAGGGGAAGGAGAGGGAGGGGGGAGGAGGGATAGTGCGGAAGCGGCATCGGGGAGAGAGGAGGAAGCCGACGCCTCCTCCCTTACCGGTGAGTCTGGGGGAGTGGGAGAAGGAGAGGCCTCCGCCGGAGAGAAACCTGGAACGAGAAGTCTTCAGGGCCAGTCTGGGAAGGCAAAGGCGTGGGGGCCAAACCTGTAACGAGACGGGTTCACAGCCAGGCCTGGAAGACAAAGGTGAGGGGGCCCAACCAGGAAAAATGAGGGTTCGGGGCTAGGCCTGGAAGGGAAATGCATACGGACCAAACCTGGAATAAGAAGAGATTGTGGCCAGGCCTGGAAGGCAAAGGTGGGGGCCCAATCTGGAATGAGATGGGTTCAGGGCAGGGCCTGGAAGGCAAAGGCTGGGGGGGGCAGGCCGGGAAGGCAAAAGCCGGTGGGGACAAACCTGGACCTAGAAGGGTTCAGGACCAGGCCTGGAGGGCCAAGGTGGGGGGTCCCAACCTGGAAGGCAAAGGCGGGGAGGCCAAACCTGGAAGGCAAAGGCTGAAGGGGGAAAACTGGAACGAGAAGGCTTTGGGGCCAGACTGGGAAGGTAAAGGCCGGGCGGTAGGGAGGATGGTGGCCAAACCAGCAACGAGAAGGGTTCAGGGCCCGGCCTGGAAGGCAACGGTGCGGGGGCGGGGGTAGGGGGGTCTAACCTGCAAGGCAAAGCCGGGGGAGTGCAAAATGGAATGAGAAGTGTTTGGGGCCAGGTCGGGAAGGCAAAGATGGAGGTGCCCAAACTGGAACGAGAAGCTTCTGCTGACAGGAGCTGGGTTTGAAAATGTCAGTTTTCTAAAGTCAAACGGTCCCTGACTCTCCAGCAAACAAGCCATGAGCATCAGGAAAAGTTCTTTGGCATCAGATACACGGAGCAGGCGACCAGGTGATGATTCATAGATTATTCCCATGAATTAATTAGTGATGAGCTCCACTCGGGAAGTCCAACAGACACACAATTCCCTCAGGCTTTAACCACTTGATCAATCAAATCAATGGAATTCATTGGAGGCTTACAGCTTAGACAGATGGACTAGAGTCAATCAACAGTACTTATTGAGTGCTTACTGTGTGATGAGTGAGCTTACCCCGATGTTTGTAGCAGAAAAGAATATGAAACATGTTTTGGAAGTTCTCTTCCGTGAGGAATAAGACTCTCATTCCACCTTTCTGAATGCTCCTTTTGTTCCAGGGGTATCTGTAATGTATTTGTTTGTATTTGTAATGCCCCTTATTATGTTGCAGGCACTGTTTTAAGTGCTGGGGCAGATATGAGTTGATCAGGTTGGACAAGGTCCGTGTCCCACATGGGGCTCATTGTCTTAATCCCTATTTTAAACTCGCTGAAGGCAGGGAATACGGGACTGGATTAACCAGTATCTACCCCTGCATTTAGTTCTGTAGTTGTAATGGTATTTGTTAAGTACTTACCATGTACCACACACTGTTTTAAGCGCGGAAGTAGATACAAGCTAATGAGGTTGTAAACAGTCCATGTCCCATGTGGGGCTGACAGTCCTTATCCCCATTTTACAAATGAGGTGACTGAGGTAGAGGGAAGTGAAGTGACTTGCTCAAGGTCACACAGCAGACAAGTGGCAGAGCTGGAATTGGAAGCCAGGTCCTTCTGACCCCCGGGCCCAGACTCTCTCCATTAGGCCACACTGCTTAGCACTTATATGCCCTTATAATAGCAATAATGACATGGCTTCAGCCATACGTCAGTATGAATTACTTCCAAATCCATCTCTCCAACCATCTTCTGCGTGAGAGTGGGAAAAGCTTGTTCATTCCAAACAGTATCATCAAGTCATCAATTATGCTTCCATTCTATTATTTCCCCTTTCTAGAATTTATATTAATATCTGTCTCCCCATCTAGACTGTAAGTTCGTTGTCGGCGGGGAACCTGTCTTCCAATTAAGATGTATTGAACTCCCCCAAGTGCTTTGTACAGTGTTCTGCACACAGTTCAAGTGCTGGATACCATTGATTGATTGTGAGTTTATCGTGAGTTTATAACAATTATAACACTTTCACAAAGATTTGGATAGGCTCTTTGCAGCATCGAGAAATACCAGCATCCCAAAAAAATGACTATAATAGGGATATTTTGCCATTCAAAATTGGGGAAAAAAAGCAATCGGAAGTCATGGTATTAGCTCCACATGGGACAGGGCCTAGATACAACTTGATTTGCTCACTTCCACCCTACCTCCTTGTACAGTGCCTGGCACATCATAAATGCTTAACTAATGTCCTTATTAATAATGATAATAATAATAATAATGAAATGGTAATTCAATACCTCTTCCCCCTTCTTTTCATACTGTGAGTTCATTGTGGGACAGGAACTGAGCCTGACCTGATAATCTTGAATCTACCCAGGGCTTGGTACGGTGCTGGGCACAAAGTGGGCATTTAACAAATGCCACCACATGGGAGCCAGCTGGATTCTCAACAGATTTTTGACTTCTCTCTCCTTCCCCTGCCTTGTTAACTAGAGGAGGTGGTTTGGCTCTATAGACTGGATCTGGCCAAAGAGGCCACATGGGAGATTAACCAATAGAGTTTATTTTTCTACAGAAACGTTCTGGACACATCACACCCATCCTCAAAAATCTTCAGTGGTTGCCTATCCATCTCTGTATCAAACAAAAACTCCTCACTATTGACTTTAAAGCTCTCCAACACCTTGGCCCCTCCCACCTCACCTCCCTTCTATATCCTAGACCATACACTCCGCTCTTCTGGTGCTAACCTTTTCACTGTGCCTCCATTTCTCCAGCTCGCCGCCGATCCCCTGGCCCACTTCCTACCTTCTGCCCAGAATGCTTCAATATGACCGATTGATTCACTTGATTGATTTGGGCCTCCCTCCTCAAAACCGCCAATTGCTCTTCCCCCCTTCAAAACCCTACTGACGGTGCACCTCCTCCAAGAGGCCTTCCCAGACTAAGCCCAAGTTTTCCTCAGCTCCCACTCCCTTCCATGTCACTATCACTGGCACAACTTTGCTCTTTCCCCTCCTCTCTCCGCCCCACAGCCCTTATGTATATATCTATAGTTTTATTTATATATAGATATCTATTGATTCATTAGATTGGTTCACTAGACTGACTGGGTAGTGGAACTGGGACAACCTCCAAGCCCTGCTGCCTACTGCCTCTCTCTTGTGCCTAGAGGGTTCTGTCTTTCACCCTTGCCCTGCCCATCAAAGTTGATAGGGGCAGGGAGAAATCTGAGCCCCTCCAGCCCATGGGAGCCACATTCCTCTAGAGACCTGAGGCTGGGTAGGAGGACAGTGAAGGAAAAAAAGGGGTGTCATCATCCCCAAACATGCATGGGCAAGGCCCCAAACTGGAAAGAAAAAGGTTTGGGGCCAAACCTGCAAGGCAAACTCTGGGTGGGGGGAAATTGGTACCAAAAGAGTTTCGGGCCAAACCTACAAGGCAAAGGTTGTGGGACCCAAACTGAAACAAAATGGGTTGGGGCCAAACCTGGAAGGCAAACTCAACAGGGGCCAAATTGGAACAAAATGGGTTGGGGGCCAAAGCTGCAAGGCAAAGGATGGAGGGGAAAACCTGCAAGGCAAAGGCTGCCTGACCCACAAGCAACTGGAACGGTTCGGGGCAAAACCTGCAAGGCAAAGGTTGCAGGGCCCCAAACCTGAACAAAAAGCGTTCGGGGACAAACCAGCAAAGAAAACTCGAGCGGGCCCAAACTGGAAAAAAAGGGTTAGGGACCATACCTGCAAGGCAAAGGCTGCAATGCCCAAACATTAACGAAAAGGGCTCAGGGCCAAACCTGCAAGGCAAAGACTGTGGAGCCCAAACTGGAACCAAAAGGCTTTGGGCCAAAGCTGAAAGGCAAAGAGTCTGGTGCCCAAACCTGAACAAAAAGGGTTCCTGTCCAAACCTGCAAGGCAAAGGCTGCAGGGCCCAAACCTGAAAGAAAAAGGTTCGGGTCCAAAACTGCCTGGCAAACTTTAGGGGGCCCAAACTGGAACCAGAAGGGTTTGAACCAAACCTGCAAGGCAAACTCTGGAGTCCAAATTGGTACCGACAGTTTTCCAGGCCAAACCCGCAAGGCAAAGGCTGTGGAACCCACACTTTAATGAAAAGGGTTCATGGATAAACCTGCAAGGCAAACATTTGGTGGGGGGCAAACTGGATCAAAAAAGAGTTGTGAGCCAACCTGCAAGGCTAAGGATACAAGGCCCAAACCTGAACGAAAAGTGTTCAGAACCAAACCTGCAAGGCAAACTCTAGAGGGCCCAAACTGGAACCAAAAGGGTTCAGGGCCAAACCTGCAAGGCAAAACCTAGGGTGCCCATACTGGAATCATTCAATAGTATTTAGTATTTCATTCAATAGTATTTATTGAGCGCTTACTATGTGCAGAGCACTGTACTAAGCGCTTGGAATCAAAAGGGTTCGGGGCCAAACCTGCAAGACAAAGGCTGCAGTTCCCAAAGTGGAACCATAAGGGTTCGGGGCCAAACCTGCAAGGCAAAGTCTGATGTGTCAAACCTGCAAGGCAAAGGCTACAGAGCCCAAACTGAAACCAAGAGTTCGGGGCCCAGTGTGAAAGGCAAAGCCAGTGGGGCTCAAACCTGAACGAAAATTGTTCAGAGCCAAACCTGCAAGGCAAACTCTAGGAAGCCCAAACTGGAACCAAAAGGCTTTGGGGCCAAACCTGCAAGGGAAAGGCTGCCTCACCCAAACTGGAACGAAAAGGGTTCTGGGCCAAACCTGCAAGAAAAAGGCTGCCTGGCCCAAACTGGAATGACAAGGATTCGGGGCCCAATATGCTAGGCAAAGTCTAGGGGACACAAACTGGAATCAAAAGGGATTGGGGCAAAACCTGCAAGGCAAGCTCTAAGGGGATCAAACTGGAACCTAAATGGTTCAGGGCCAAACCTATAAGGCAAAGGCGGTGGAGCCCAAACTGAACCAAAGCGGTTCGAGGCCAAACCTGCAAAGCAATGGCTGCAGGGCCCAAACCTCAACTAAAAGAGTTCGGGGACAAACCTGCAAGGCAAACTCTAGGGACCCCAAACTGGAACGAGAAGGGTTTGGGGTCCAATCTGCAAGGCAAAGTCTGGGGGGGGACAAACTGGAACGATTAAAGTTGGGGCCAAACATGCAAGGCAAAAATTGTGGGGGCAAACCTGCAAGGAAAAGGCCGCGGGGACAAACCTGAAAGGCAAACTATGGGGGTGACAAACTGGAACAAAAAGCTAAACCTGCAAGGCAAAGGCTGCAGGGGCCCAAACATGAATGACAAAGGGTCAGGGCCAAACCTGCAAGGCAAATTCTAGGGTGCCCGAACTGTAACCAAAAGTGTTTGGGGCCAAATGTGCAAGGGAAAGGCTGTGGGGCCTAAACAGGAACAAAAAGCGTTTGGGACCAAACCTGCCAGGCAAACGCTGTGGGACCCAAACTGGAAACAAAAGCGTGCCTGGGCCCAACCTGCAAGGCAAAGTCTGTAGGACACAAATTGGAATAAAAAATGTTCGCGGACAAACTTGCAAGGCAAAGGCTGTGGGACCTAAACCTGAATGAAATAGGTTCAGGGCCAAACCTGCAAGGCAATCACTGTGGTAACCAAATGGGAATGAAAGGGTTCAGGGCCAAACTTGCAAGGCAAAGGCTGCGGGGCCAAACCTGAACAAAAAACGTTCGGGGACAAACCTACAAGGCAAATTCTAGGGGATCTAAACGGGAACCAAAAGGGCTCGGGCCAAACCTGCAAGGCAAACTCTGCGGGGTCAAAACTGCAAGGAAAAGGCTGTGGGGCCCAGATTGGAACCAAAAGTGTTCGGGGGCCACACTTGCATGGCAAAGGCTGCAGGACTCAAACTGGAACAAATTGAGTTTGGGGCCCTTCCAGGGCCAACCTGCAAGGTAGGGTCTGCGGGATCCAAACTGGAACCCAAAGGATTCGGGGCCAAACCTGGAATGCAGAGACGGGGGGGGGGGGCAAACCAGTAAGGCAAAGGTTGTGGGTACTAAACTGGAACCAGAAGGATTCGGGGCCAAATCTGCAAGGCAAAGACTGCAGGGCCCAAACCTGAACGAAAAGGTTTCGGGGCCAAACCTGCAAGGCAAACTCTGGGGTGCCCAAACTGGAATCAAAAGAGTTTGGGGCCAAACCTGCAATGCAGAGACCTGGGGGTCAAACCTGCAAGGCAAAGGCTGTGGGGCCAAATCTGGAACCAAAACGGTTCGGTGCCAAACCAGCAAGGCAATGGCTGCGGGGCCTAAACTTGAATGAAAAGGGTTCGGAGCTGAACCTGCAAGGCAAACGCTAGGAGCCCAAACTGCAGGGCAAAGTCGGTGGGACTCAAACTGGAACCAAAAGGGCTCAGGGCCAAAGCTGCCAGGCAAAGGCTGCCTGGTCCAAACTGGAAGAAGTGTTCAGGGCCCAAACTGCAAGGCAAAGGCTGTGGGGGCAAACCTGCAAAGGCAAAGGATGCGGGACAAAAACTGAAACGTAAAGGATTTGGGGCCAAACCTGCAAGGCAAAGACTTTGGGACCCAAATTTGAATGAAAAGGGTTCAGGGCTAAACCTGCAAGGTAAACTCTAGGGATCCCAAACTGGAACCAAAAGAGTTCGGGACAATACCTTCAAGGAAAATTCTGGTTGGGAAGGGGGGGTAAACTGGTACCAAATGGTTTCGGGTCCAAACCTACAAGTCAAAGGCTGCAGGACCCAAACTGAAATGAAACCTGCAGGACCCAAACTGAACCTGGAAATCAAAGGCTTTGGGCCCCAAGCTGTAACCAGAAGAGTTCGGGCCAAACCTGCAAGGCAAAGTCTGCCTGGCCCAAACTGGAATGAGAGGGGTTTGGGGCCCACACTGCAAGGCAAAAGCTGCGGGACCCAAACCTGAATGGAAGGGGTTCTGGGGCCAACCCTTGAATGAGAAGTGCTGGGGATCAGCCCTGCCAGGCAAAGGTTGGGTGGCCCAAACTAGGTTGAGAAGGATTTGGGGTCAGGCCTGGAAGGTAAAGGCAGTGTTGCCCAAACTGCAATGAGAACAGGTTCGGGGCCAGGCCTGGAAGGCATAGACGGGAGGACAAAAACTGGAAAGAGAAGGGTTCAGGCCCAGGTCTGGAAGGCAAAAGCAGGGGGCCAAAACTGGAACGAAAATGGTTCGGAACCAGGCCTCGGAAGCAAAGGCCGGGGGGCCAAACTGGAATGACAGCGGTTCGGGGGCAGGCCTGAAATGAGCAGGGTTGGGGCCTTGGTCTGCAAGGCCAAGGCGGGGCGGCCCAACCTGCACGAGAAGGGTTTGGGGCCAGGCTTGGAACGAGAAGGGTTGGGGCCCAGGTCAAAAGGCAAAGGCGGCGGGGTGGCCCAAACTGGAACGAGAAGGGTTGGGGGCAAGATCTAGAAGACAAAGGTGGGGGCAGGAGGGATGAGGGACTAAACTGGACTAAGAAGTGTTCGGGACCAGGCCTCGAACGAGAAGGGTTGGAGCCCAGTCCCGGAAGGCAAAAGCGGGGGGCCCTACTGGAACGAGAAGGCTTCGGGGCCAGGTCTGGAAGGCAAAGGCAGGAGGCCCAGACTGGAATGGTAAGTGTTCAGGGCCAGGCCTGGAAGGCAGAGGCAGGGGCGGCCCAAACTGGAACGAGAACAGGTCGGGGCCAGGCCTGGAAGGAACCTAAACTGGAACGAGAAGTGTAGGGGGCCAGGTCTGGAAGACAAACGCGTGAGGGCCAAACCTGAAAAGAGAACAGTATGGAGTCAGGCCTGGATTGAGAAGGGTTAGAGTCCAGGTCTGGAAGGCAAAGGTTGGGGGCCCAAACTGGAACTGTAAGAGTTCAGGGCCAGGCCTGCAAGGCATAGGTGGAGGGGAGGGGGTCCAAAATGGAACGAGAATGGTTTGGGACCAGGTCAGGAAGGCAAAGGCGGAGGGCCCAAACTGGAACGAGAAGGGTTCAGGGACAGGTCTGGGAGGCAAAGGCGGGGGGTTGGAATTGGAAATGAACAGTTTGGGGCCAGGCCTGGAATGAGAAGTGTTGGGGGCCAGGCCTGGAAAGCCAAGGTGGAGGGGCCCAAACTGGAATGAGAAGGGTCTGGGGCCAGGCCTGGAATGAGAAGGGCTGGGGGCCAGATCTGGAAGGCAAAAGCGGGCAGGCCCAGACTGGACCGAGAAGAGTTCTGGGCCAAGCCTGAAACTATAAGGGCTGGGGGCTAAGCCTCCAAGGCAAAGGCGGGAGGCCCAAACTGGAACAAGATGTGCTATGGACCAGGTCTGGAACAAGAAGGGTAGGGGGGCAGGCTTGGAAGGCAAAGGCGGGAAGGCCCAAACCAGTATGAGAGGCATTCTTGTCCAGGCCTGGATGGCAAAGGCTGGGGGGCCCAACCTGGAACGAGAAGGGTTCAGGGCCAGACCTGGAAGGCAAAGGCGGTGGGGCCCAAACTGAAATGAGAAGGGTGTGGGTCCAGGTCTGGAAGGCAAAGTTGGGCCGGGCACAAATTAGGCCGAGAAGTGCTCGGGGCCAGTCCTGGAACGAGAAGGCTTGGGGGCCAGGCATGGAAGGCAAAGACAGTGAGGCCCAAACTGGAATGAGTAGGGTTCCGGGCCAGGTCTGGAAGGCAAAGGTAGGGAGGCCAAGCCTTGAAGGCAAAGGCAGGGGGGCCAAAATGGAACGAGAAGGGTTCAGGGCCAGGCCTGGAAGGCAAAGGTGTTGTGACCCAAACTGAAATGAGAAGAGTTCAGGGTCTGGTCTGGAAGGGAAAGGGTAGGTGCCCCAACTGGAACTAGAAGGGTTCAGGGCCAGGTCTGCAAGTCAAAGGCAGGGGCACAAAAACTGGAACAAGAAGGGTTCGGGGAAAGGTCTGGAAAGCAAAGGTGAGGGGGCCCAAACTGGAACGAGAAAGGTTTGAAGCCAGGCCTAGAATGAGAAGGACTGGAGGCTAGGCCTGCAAGGCAAAGGCGTGGTGGCCCAAACAGGAACGAGAAGGGTCCAGGGCCAGGCCTGGAAGGTAAAGGCTGGGGGACCCAAACTTGTATGAGAAGCCTTCAGGGACAGGTCTCGAAGGCAAAGACGGTGGGACCCAAACTGGAATGATATGGGTTCAGGGCCAGGCCTGGAAGAAAAAGGCGGGGGGACCCAAAATGGAAGGAAAACAGTTCAGTGCTAGGTCTTGAACGAGAAGAGTTGGGGCCCAGGCATGCAAGGCTAAGACGGAGTGGCCCAAACTGGACCAAGAAGTATTCCAGGCCAGGTCTGGATGGCAAAAGCGGGGGAATCCAAAAAGAAACGAGAAGGGTTCGGGACCAGGTCTGTAACGAAAAGGGCTGCGGTCCAGGCCTGCAGGGCAAAGGCGCAGTGGCCCAAACAGGAACTAGAAGGGTCTGGAAGGCATAGGAGGGTGCCCCCAAACTGGAGCGAGAAGCGAGAAGAGTTTGGGGCCAGGTCTTGAAGGCAAAGGCAGTGTGGACCGAAATGGAATGAGTATGGTTTGGGGCCAGGCATGGAATGCAAGGGCGGAGGCCCAAATTGGAACGAGGAATATTCAGGGCCATGCCTGTAAAGCAAATGCAGGGAGGTCCAAACTGGAAGGAGAAGTGTTCGGAGCCAGACCGGGAAAGCAAAGGTGGGGGACCCAATCTGGAATGAGAAGGGTTAGGGGCCAGGTCTGGAATGAGAATGAGTGAAGGCCAGGCCAGCAAGGCAAAGGTGGGGGCCCAAACCAGAACGAGAAACATTTGGGTCCAGGCCTGGAAGGCAACGGCGGTAGGGCCCAAACTGAAATGAGAGGGGTTGGCGTCGAGGCCTGCAAGGAAGAGGCCGGGGGGCACAAACTGGAACAAGAAGGGGTCAGGGCCAGATCTGGGAGGCAAAGGATGGGGCCCAAACTGGAATGAGAAGGGTTCAGGGCCATGCCTAGAATGAGAAGGGTTGGGGGCCAGGCGTGGAACAAAAAGTATTGGGGTCCAGGTCTAGAAGGCAAAGGCCGGGGGTGGCCCAACCTGAAACGAGAAGGGTTTGGGGCCAGGTCTGGAAGACAAAGGCGGGGAGGAGCAAACTTGAATGTGAAGGATTCTGGTACAGGTGTGGTAAGCTTTTGTGGGGGGCCCAAACTGGATTGAGAAGGGTTTGGGGCCAGACCTGAAAGTCAAGGGCGGTTGGGCCCAAACTGGAATGAGAGGGGTTGGCGGCCAGGTCAGGAAGGAAAGGGATGGGGGGGCCCAAACTGGTATGAGAAGCCTTCAGGGCCAGCCCTGGAATGAGAAGGGTTGGGAACCAGTTCTGGAAGGCAAAGGTGGGGAAGTCGAAACTTGATCGAGAAGAGCTCGTGTCCAAGCCTGGAACAAGAAGGTTTGGGGGCCAGGCCTGCAAGGCCAGGCCAGCTTGGTGGGGTCCAAGCTGGAAAGAGAAGGGTTCAGGGCCAGGCCTGGAACGAGAAGGGTTGGGGTCCAGGCCTGTAAGGCAAAGGTGGGGAGACCAAAACTGGAACGAGAAGGGTTGAGGGCCAGGTCAGGAAGGCAAAGGTGGGGAGGACCAAACTGGAATGAGAAGGCTTCAGGTACAGGAGTGGTAAGCTTTCGCGGGGGGCCCAAACTGGAATGAGAAGTGTTCAGGGCCAGGTCTGGAAGGCAAAAGCGGTGTGGCCCAAAATGGAATGAGTATGGTTCGGGGCCAGGTTTGGAATGCAAGGGCAGAGGCCCAAATTGGAATGAGAAAAATTCAGGGCCAGGCCTGTAAGGCAAATGCGGGGAAGCCCAAACTGGAATGAGAAGTGTTTGGAGCCAGACCTGGAAGGCAAAGGTGGGGGATCCAATCTGGAACAAGAAGTGTTCGGGGCCAGGTCTGCAAGACAAAGGCCAGGGGGTCAAAACTGGAACGAGAAGTGTTTGGGGCTAGGTCTAGAAGGCAAATATGGTGGGACCTAAAATGGAAGGAGAAGGGTTCGGGACCAGGTCTTGAAGGCAAAGGTGGAGGGCCCAAACTTGAATGAGAAATGTTTGGGTCCAATCCTGGAATGAGAATGGTTTGGGGCCAGGACTGTAAGGCTAAGGTGGGGGGACATAAACCGGAACGAGAAGGGTTCAGAACCAGATCTGGAACAAGAAGGATTGGGACCAGGCCTGCAAAGCAGAGGCCGATGGTCCCAAACTGGAACTAGAAGGTCTCAGGGCCAGGCCTGGAATGAGAAAGGTTGGAAGCCAGGCCTGGAACGAGAAGGGTTGGGGTCCACAGCTGGAAGGCAAAGGCGAGGGGTCCAAAATGGAATGAGAAGGGTTCTGGGGTAGGGCTGGAAGGTAAAAGCGGTGGGGGCCAAACTGGAAAGTGAAAGGTTCGGGGCCAGGAATGGAAGCCCAAGGCGGGGGGACCCAAACTGGAATGAGAAGCGCTCAGGGCCTAGCCTGGAAGGTAAAGATGGGGCAGGGGTGGGGGTGAGGGGCAAACTGGAACGAGAAGGGTTTGGATCCAGGATTGGAAGACAAAGGCGGGGGTACCCAAACTGGAACAAAAATGGTTCAGGCCAGTTCTGGAATGAGAAGTGTTGGGGCCAGGCCTGTTAGGTAGAGGTGAGGGGCCTAAACTGGAATGAGAAGGGTTTGGGGCCAGACCTGCAGGGCAAAGGCAGGGGGCCCAACTGGAAGGAGAAGGGTTGGGGGGCCAGGTCTGGAAGGCAAAGGCAGGGGTACCTAAACTGGAACAAGAAAAGTTTGTGGCCACATCTGGAAGGCTAAAGTGGGGGGACCCAAACTAGAACCACAATGGTTCTGGGATAGCCCTAGAATGAGAAGGGTTGTAGAGGAGGTCTGAAGGGCAAAGGCGGTGGGTCCAGGCTTGGAACGAGAAGTGTTGGGGGCGCAAACTGGAACGGGAAGGGTTTGGGGCCAGGCTTGGAATGAGAAGGGTTGGGGGTCAGCCCTGCAAGGCAAAGGCGGTGGGACCCAAACTGGAACGAGAAGGGTTCCAGGCCAGGTCTGAAAGGCAAAGGCGAGGGGCCCAGCTGGAAAGAGAAGTGTTCGGGGCTGGGTCTGGAACGAGACGGGTTGGGGGCCAGGCCTGCAAGGAAACTGTGGGGGGCCCAAATTGGAACGAGAGGGGTTTGGTGCCCGGCCTGGAAGGTAAAGGCGAGGAGGGCCCAAACTTGAACGAGAAGGGTTAGGTGCCAGGCCTGGAAGGAAATGTGTTGGGACCCAGGACTGCAAGACAAAGGTGGGGGGCCCAAACTGGAAAGAGAAGGGTTTGGGGCAAGTTCTGGAAGCCTAATGTGGAGGGGCCTAAACTGGAAGGAAAAGGGTTCGGGGACAGGCCTGGAAGGCAAAGGCATAGGAACACAAACTGGAATAAGACAAGTTTAGGGTCAGGAGTGGAATGAGAAGGGTTGGGGGCCAGGCCTGCAAGGCAAAGGTGTTGGGGCCAAAACTGGAACATGAAGGGTTCCGAGCAAGGACTGGAATGAGAAGATTTGGAGGGTAGGCCTGCAAGGCAAAGGTGGGGGACTGAAACTGGAAGGAGAATGTTCAGGGCCAGGTCTGGAACAAGAAGGGTTGGGATCCAGTCCTGCAAAGGTGAGGGGACCCAAACTGGAATGAGAAGAATTGGGGAAGAGGCCTGCAAAGCAATGGCAGTGGAGCCCAAACTGGAACGAGAAGGGTTCAGGGCCAAGTTTCGAAGGCAGAGGCTGGGGGGATCAAACTGGAATGAGAAAGGTTTGGGCCCAGGCCTGGAAGAGAAGGGTTAGGAGCCAGGCCTACACAGCAAAGGCAGAGGAGCCCAAACTGGAACAAGAAGGTCTAGAAAGCAAAAGCGGTGGAGCCCAAATTGGAACAAGGAGGGTTGGGACCCAGGACTGGAAGCCAAAGGTGGGGGTACCCAAACTGGAATCAGAAGTGTTCAGGGCCAGGCCTGGAACGAGAAGCGTTGGGGCCCAGGGCTGCAAGGCAGAGGCGGGGGGACCCAAAATGGAAAGAGAAGGGTTCAGGGCCAGGCTCAGAGCCAGAACAGTTAGGGTCCAGGACTGGAAGACAAAGGCTGGGTGGCCCAAACTGGAGCGAGGAGGGTTCAGGGCCACGTCTGGAAGGCAAAGGCTGGGGTAGCCAAACTGGAACGAGAAGGATTCAGGGCCAGGTCTGGAAGGCAAAGGTAGGGGGAGAGGGGGCAAAACTGGAACGAGAATGGTTCGGGGCCAGGCTTGAAAAACAAAGGTGTCAGGACTCAAACTGGAACGAGTAGCATTCGGGGACAGGTCTGGAACGAGAAGGTCTGGGGTCCAGGGCTGCAAGGATAAGGCATAGGGCCCAAACTGGAACAAGAAGGGTAGGGGTCCACACTTGGAAGGCAAAGGCAGTTGGGCCCAAACAAATTTGTGAAGGGTTCTTGAACAGGACTGGAACGAGAAGGTTTGGGGGCCAGGCATGCATGGCGAAGGAATTGGTGCCCAAAGTGGACCCTGAAGAGTTCGGGGCTAGGCCCGGAAGGCAAAGGTGGGAGGCCCCAAACTGGAATTGGTGCCCAAAGTGGACCCTGAAGAATTCGGGGCCAGGTCTGGAAGGCAAATACGGGGGGGCCCAAATTGAAATGAGAACAGTTTCGGGCCAGGCCTAGAACAAGAAGGGATGGGGGCCAGTCCTGCAAGGCAAAAGGGGGGGAGCCCAAAGTGGAAGGAGAAAGGTTCAGGGACAGATCAGGAAGGCAAAGGCGGGGGTTTCAAACTGGAACGAAGAGAGATCGGGACCAAGATGATCAAGAAGAACCCTCCAAGGCAAAGACTGTGGGGCCCCAACTGGAACCAAAAGAGTTCAGGGACAAACATGCAAGGCAAAGGCTGTGGGGCCCAAACTAGAACCAAAAACATTCGGGGCCAAACCTGCCAGGCAAACTCTAGGGTGCCCAAACTGGAACGAGAACAGTTAGAGGCCCAATCGACAAGGCAAAATCTGGGGTGCCCAAACTGGAACAAAAAACGTCTGGGGCCAAACATGCAAGGCAAAGATTGGGGGGCGGGGGGCAAACCTCCAAGGCAAAGGCTGTGGGGCCCAAACTGGAACCAAAAGAGTTTGGGCCAAACCTGCAAGGCAGGCTCTAGGGGCTCAAACTGGAAACAAAAGGGTTCCGGCCAAACCTGCAAACAAAGGCTGCAGGGTCCAAAGTGGAACCAAAAGTGATCGGGGCCAAACCTGCAAGGCAAAGGCTGCACAGACCATACTGGAATGAGGGTGGTTCAGAGCCAAACTTGCAAAGCAAAGCCTTAGGGGGCAAACCTGCTTGGCAAAGACTGTGAGGCCCAAAATGCAACCAAAAGGATTCGTGGACAAACATGCAAGGCAAAGGCTGCAGGGCCCAAAGTGGAACCAAAAGGATTCGGGGCCAAATCTGCAAGGCAAAGGCTGTGGGGGAACTAAACTGGAAGCAAAAGGGTTTGGGGCCAAAGCTGCAAGATAAAGGCTGCGGGGCCCAAACCTGAACAAAAAGGGTTCGGCGCCAAGCCTGCAAGGCTAAGGATGGGGGCGGGGGCGGGGGGGTGCGGGGCAAACCTGCAAGGCAAACTCTAGGGGGCCCAACTGTAACCAAAAGGATTCGGAGCGAAACCTGCAAGGTAAAGACTGTGGGACCAAAAGTGGAACAAAAAGCATTCCGGACCTAACCTGCAAGGAAAAGGTTACAGGGCCCAACTGGAATGAAAAGCGTTCGGGCCAAACCTGCAAGGTCAAGGATGCAGGGCCCACACCTGAACAAAAACGGTTCAGGGCCACACCTGCAAGGCAAACTCTTGGGCACCCAAACTGTAAACAGAAGGGTTCGGGCCAATTGTTCCAGACCTTTAACTCTCTCCTTAGGCCCTCTGTTCCTCCCCCTCCCCCATCTCTCACCCCAAATGATCTGGCCACCTACTTCATCACAAAAATCAACACAATCAGGTCTGAGCTCCCCAAAGTCACCCCTCTGCCTCTCCCCTCCCCCCCACCAACCCTCTCCCCTACTTTTCCATCCTTCCCTGCAGTATCCTCAGAGGAGATCTCCTCCCTCCTCGCAAGTGCCACCCCCTCCACCTGCGCCTCAGACCCCATTCCCTCTCACCTTATTAAAAACATCGCCCCTGCCCTCCTCCCTTCCTTAACTTCTATTTTTAACCACTCAATCTCCAATGGCTCCTTCCCCTCTGCCTTCAAACATGCCCACGTCTCCCCCATCCTAAAAAAACCCGCTCTTGACCCCACTTCCCCTTCCAGTTATCGCCCTATCTCCCTACTACCCTTCCTTTCCAAAATCCTAGAACGAGTCATCTACAATCGATGCTTAGAATTCCTTAATTCCCATTCTCTCCTGGACCCCCTCCAATCTGGCTTCCGTCCCCTCCACTCTACTGAGACTGGTCTCTCTAAGGTCACCCATGACCTCCTTCTTGCCAAATCCAATGGCTCCTACTCCATTCTAATCCTCCTTGACCTCTCTGCTGTCTTTGACACTGTCGACCATCCCCTCCTCCTCCATACCTTATCTCACCTTGGCTTCATGGACTCCGTCCTCTCCGGGTTCTCCTCTTATCTCTCTGGCCGGTCATTCTCGGTCTCCTTCGCAGGCGCCTCCTCCCCCTCCCATCCTTTAACTGTTGGAGTTCCTCAAGGGTCAGTTCTTGGCCCTCTTGTATTCTCCATTTACACTCACTCCCTTGGTGAACGCATTCGCTCTCACGGCTTTGACTACCATCTCTATGCAGATGACACGCAGATCTACATCTCCGCCCCGTCCTCTTCCCCTCCCTTCAGGCTCGCATCTCCTCCTGACTCCAGGATGTCTTCACCTGGATGTCGGCCCGCCACCTAAGACTCAACATGAGCCAGACTGAGCTCTTCATCTTCCCCCCCAAGCCCGGCCCTCTCCCAGACTTCCCTATCATCATGGATGGCACGACCATCCCTGTCTCTCAGGCCCGCAATCTCGTTGTCATCCTTGACTCGTCTCTCTTGTTCACCCCACACATCCTATCCGTTACCGAGACCTGCCGGTTTCACCTTTACAATATCGCCAAGATCCGCCCTTTCCTCTCCACCCAAATGGCTACCTTACTGCTACAGGCTCTTGTTATATCCCGGCTAGACTACTGTGTCAGCCTTCTCTCTGATCTCCCTTCCTCCTCTCTCGCCCCACTCCAGTCTATTCTTCACTCCGCTGCCCGGTTCATCTTTCTGCAGAAACGATCTGGGCATGTCACTCCCCTTTTTAAACACCTCCAGTGGTTGCCTATCTACCTCCGCTCCAAACAAAAACTCCTCACTCTAGGCTTCAAGGCTCTACATCACCTTGCCCCTTCTTACCTCTCCTCCCTTCTCTCTTTCTACTGCCCACCCCGCACACTCCGCTCCTCTGCCGCCCACCTCCTCACTGTCCCTCGGTTTCGCCTATCCCGCCATCGACCCCTGGGCCACGTCCTCCCGCGGTCCTCAAATGCCCTCCCTCCTCACCTCCGCCAAACTAATTATCTTCCCCTCTTCAAAACCCTACTTAAAACTCACCTCCTCCAAGAGGCCTTCCCAGGCTGAGCTCCCCTTCTCCCTCTACTCCCTCTACCACCCCCCCTTCACCTCTCCGCAGCTTAACCCTCTTTTCCCCCCATTTCCCTCTGCTCCTCCCCCTCTACCTTCCCATCCCCTCAGCACTGTACTCGTCTGCTCAACTGTATATATTTTCATTACCCTATTTATTTTGTTAATGAAATGAACATCGCCTTGATTCTATTTAGTTGCCTTGTTTTTACGAGATGTTCTTCCCCTTGACTCTATTTATTGCCATTGTTCTTGTGTGTCCGTCTCCCCCGAATAGACTGTAACCCCGTCAAAGGACAGGGACTGTCTCTATCTGTTGCCGACTTGTTCATTCCAAGCGCTTAGTACAATGCTCTGCACATAGTAAACGCTCAATAAATACTATTCAATGAATGAATGAATGAATACCTGTAACGCAAATTCTTGGGGGCCCAAACTGTTAACAAAAAGGTCCCAGGCCAAACCTACAAGGCAAAGGCTGCAGGACCCAAATTGAAATGAAATGGTTTGGGGCCAAACCTGGAAGGCAAACACTGAGAGGGCCAAACTGGAACAAAATGGGTTGGTGGGCAAACCTGCAAGGCAAAGGCTGTGGGGCCCAAACCTGGAAAAAAAAGTTCTGGGTCAAAACTGCAAGGCAAAATCAAGGGGCCCCAAACTGGAAAGAAAAGGTTTCAGGGCCAACCTGCAAGGCAAAGGCTGCGGGGCCTATCCTCGAACCAAAAGGGTTCAGGAACAAACCTGCAAGGCAAAGGCTGTGGGTTCCAAACTGGAAGGAAAAGGGTTTGGGGCCAAACCTGCTATGCAAAGGCTGGGGGGCCCAAACCTGAACAAAAAGAGTTTGGGGACAAACCTGCAAGGCAAACTCTAGGTGGGCCAAACTGGTACCAAAAGGGTTCGGGGCCAAACCTGCAAGGCAAACTCTCAGGGGGAAAACTGGTACTAAAAGGTTTTCGGGCCAAACCTGGAACTCAAATCCTGAGGTACCCAAACTGAAAAGAAATGGGTTGGGGCCAAATCTGGAAGGCAAACTCTTGGTGGGCCAAACTGGGACAAATAGGGTTGTGGCCTAAACCTGCAAGACAAAGACTGTGGGGCCCAAAGTGGAACAAAAAGGGTTAGGGGGGAAAGCTGCAAAGCAAATTGGAATGAAAAGGGTTCAGGGCCAAACCTGCAAGGCAAAGACTGGGGGGAGCGCACCTTCAAGGCGAAGGTTGTGGGGCCCAAACTGGAATGGAAAGGGCTCGGGGCCTAACTGCAAGGCAAAGGACAGGGGGCCCAAACTGGAAAGAAAACTGGGTGGGGCAACCTGCAAGGCAAAGACTGTGGGACCAAACCTGAAACAAAAAGGGTTCGGGGCCAAACCTGCAACACAAAGGCTGCAGGGCTCAAACTGCAATGGAAAGGGTTTGGGGCCACAGTTGCAAGTCAAAAGTGTGAGATCCAAACTGGAATGAAAATGGTTCAGGGTCAAACCTGCAAGGCAAAGGCTGAGGGGCCCAAAACGGAATGAAAAGGGTTCAGGTCCACACCCGCAAGACAACTCTAGGGGTCCCAAACTGGAACCAAAGGACTTGGGGCATTACCTGAAAAGTAAAGTCTTTGGTGGGGGGGAGGGCAAGCTGGTACCAAAAGGGTTCAGGTCCAGACCTATAAGAAAATGGCTGCAGGGCCCAAATCTGAATGAATGAAAAGGGTTCAGGGCCAAAACTGCAGGGTAAATTCTAAGGGACCCAAAGTGGAACCAAAAGGGTTCAGGGCGAAACCTCCAAGGGAAAGGCTATGGGGCCCAAAGTGGAACCAAAAAGGTACAGGGCCAAAACTGCAAGGCAAAGGCTGCGGGACACAAACTGGAATCAAAAGCGCTCAGGGCTGAATCTGCAATGCAAAGGCTGAGGGACTCAAAGTGGAAGGAAAAGAGTTCGGGGCCAAACCTGCAAGGCAAAGGCTTTGAGGCCCAAACTAGAACCAAAATGGTTTGGGGCCAAACCTGCAAGGCAAACTCTAGGGGGACCCAAATGGGAACAAGAAGGGCTTGGGGCCACACCTGGAAGACAAAAGCTGAGAGGCCCAAAAAAGAACGAAAAGAGTTCAGGTCCACACCTGCAAGACAACTCTAAGGGTCCCAAACTGGAACCAAAATAATAATGTTGGTATTTGTTAAGCACTTACTATGTGCAGAGCACTGTTCTAAGCACTGGGGTAGATACAGGGTAATCAGGTTGTCTCACGTGAGGCTCACAGTTAATCCCCATTTTACAGATGAGGTAACTGAGGCACAGAGAAGTGAAGTGACTTGCCCACAGTCACACAGCTGACAAGTGGCAGAGCTGAGAGTCGAACTCATAACCTCTGACTCCGAAGCCCAGGCTCTTTTCCACTGAGCCATGCTTCTTCCCCAAAAAGACTTGAGGTGTTACCTGGAATGCAAACTTTGGGGGTGGGGGGGTAAGCTGGTATCAAAAGGGTTCACGTCCAGACCTACAAGGAAAATGCTGTGGGGCCCCAATCTGAACGAAAGGCGTTTGGGCCAAAACTGCAGGGCAAATTCTAGGGGGCTCAAAGTGGAACCAGAAGGGTTCAGGGCCAAACCTCCAAGGGGAAGGCTGTGGGGTCCAAACTGGAACTAAAAAGGTATAGGGCTAAAACTGCAAAGCAAAGGCTGTGGGACGCAAATTGGAATCAAAAGTGTTTGGGGCCGAATCTAAGGGTTTGTGCCGAATCTGCAACACAAAGGCTGTGGGGCCCAAAATGGAAGGAAAAGTCTTCAGGTCAAACCCTGCAAGGCAAAGGCTGTGGGACCAAAACTGAAAAGGAAAGTGTTCGGGGCCACACCTGCAAGGCAAAGACTGTGAGGCCTAAACTGGAAGGAAATGTGTTTGGGGCCCAACATTCAAGGCAAGGTCTGCGGGGCCCAAAGTGGAATGAAAGGGTTTGGAGACAAACCTGCAAGGGAAAGGCTGCTTGGCCCAAGTAGGAATGAGAAGGGTTCAGGGCCAAACCTGCAAGGCAAAGGCTGCCGGGTCCAAACTTGAACAAAAAAGTCAACTCTAGGGTTCCCAAACTGGAACCAGAAGGGTTTGGGGCATTACCTGCAAGGCAAACTCTGCGGGGGCCCAGCTGGTACCAAAAGGGATTGGGTCCAGACCTTCAAGGCAAAGGCTGCAGGACCCAAACTGAAATGAAATGAAAATGAAATGAAATGAAAAAGTTCAAGAACAAAGCTGCAAGGCAAACGACTTGGAGGGGCCAAACTGGTACCGTAAGGGTTCCGGGCCAAACTGCAAGCCAAAGGCTGTAGGAACCAAACTGAAACAAAACGGGTTGGGGCAAAACCTACAAGGCAAAATCTAGGGGGGTCACACTGGAATAATTAGGGTTGGGGGCCATAAGTGCAAGGCAAAGCCTGCGGAGCCTAAACTGTAACCAAAAAGGTTCCAGGCCAAACCTGCTAAGCAGAGGCTGCAGCGCCCAAACTGGTACTAAGAGGGTTAGGGGAAAAAGCTGCAAAGCAAAGGACTGGGGGCCAAACCTATAAGGTAGAGGTTGTGGAATCCAAAGTGGAACTAAAAGGGTTCCTGGCCCAAGCTGCAAGGCAAAGGCTGCGGGAACCAAACCTTATTCATTCATTCATTAGTTCAATAGTATTTACTGAGTGCTTACTATGTGCAGAGCACTGTACTAAGTGCTTGAAATGTACAATTCTGCAACAGATAGCGACAATCCCTGCCCTATGATGGGCTCACAGTCTAATCGGGGGAGACAGATGAATAAAAAAAAGACAACATATTCACGATAAATAGAATCAAGGGGATGTACACCTCATTAACAAAATAAATAGGGTAATAAAAATATATACAAATGAGCACAGTGCTAAGGGGAGGGGAAGGGAGAGGTGGAGGTGCAGAGGGAAAGGGGGCTTAGCTGAGGGGAAGTGACAGGGGGAAAGGGGAGGGAGCAGAGGGCAGAGGGCGAGCAGAGATGGAGTAGAGGGAGTAGAGGGAAAAGGGGTAGCTCAGTCTGGGAGGGCCTCTTGGAGGAGGTGAGCTCTCAGTAGGGTTTTGAAGAGGGGAAGAGAGTTAGTTTGGCAGAGGTGAGGAGGAAGGGCATTCCAGGACAGCAGTAGGATGTGGGCCAGAGGTCCACAGTGGGATAGGCTTGAACAGGGAATGATGAAGAGGTGAGCTGCAGAGGAGCGGAGCTTGCGGAGTGGGCCGTAGAAAAAGAGAAGGGAGGGGAGGTAGGAGTGGGCAAGGTGATGAAGAGTCTTGAAGCCCAGAGTGAGGAGTTTATATTTCATGCAGTTGATAGGCAACCACTGGAGGCTTTTCGGGAAGGGAGTGACATGCCCAGAGTGTTTCTGCAGGAAGATGATCAGGGCAGCAAAATGAAGAATGGACTGGAGTAGGGAGAGACAGGAGGAAGGGAGATCAGACAGAAGGCTGACACAATAATCCAGCAGGGATATTATGAGAGCTTGTATCAGTACGATAGCCATTTGGATGGAGAGGAAAGGGCAGATCTCGGCAATATTGTAAAGGTGAGAAAGGCAGGGCTTGGTGACGGATTGGATGTGTGGGGTGAAAGAGAGAGCTGAATCAAGAATGACACCAAGGTTGCAGGCTTGATAAATGGGAAGGATGGTCGTACCGTCCACAGTGACAGGGAAGAGGACAGGGTTTGGGAAGGAAGATAAGGAGTTCAGTTTTGGACATGTTGAGTTTTAGGTGGTGGGCAGACATCCAGGTGGAGACGTCCTGGAGACAGGAGAAGATACGAGCCTGAAAGGAGGGGGAGAGAACAGGGGAGGAGATGTAGATTTGGGTGTCATCTGCATAGAGATGATAGTTGAAGCCGTGGGAGCGAATGAGATCACCAAAGGAGTGAGTATAGATGGAGGACACAAGAGGGCCAAGAACTGACCCTCGAGGAACCCCTACAGTTAGTGGAAGGGAGGGGGAGGAGAAGCTGGCGAAGGAGACTGAGAATGAACAGCCAGAAAGATAAGAGGAGAACCAGGAGAGGACGGAGTCCGTGAAGCCAAGGTGAGATAAGGCGTGGAGGAGAAGGGGATGGTCGACTGTGTCAAAGGCAGCTGAGAGGTCGAGGAGGATTAGGATAGAGTAGGAGCCATTGGATTGGCAAGAAGGAGGCCATGGGTGACCTTTGAGAGAACAGTTTCAGGTAGAGTCGGGGGGACAGAAGCCAGATTGGGAGGGCGTCCAGGAGAGAGTTGGAGTCAAGGATTTCAAAGTAGTGAGTGTAGGCGACTCATTCTAGGAGTTTGGAAAGGAAGGGTAGGAGGGAGATAGGGTGATAACTGGAAGGGGAAGTGGGGTCGAGAGAGGGTTTTTTTTAAGATTTAGGATGGGGGAGACATGGGCATGTTCGAAGGCAGAGAGGAAAAAGCCATTGGAGAGTGAGTGGTTAAAGATAGAAGTTTAGGAGGGGAGAAGGGAGGGGGCAATGGTTTTATAAGGTGAGAGGGAATGGGGTCCAAAGCACAGTTGGAGGGGGTGGCACATGGGAGGAGGGAGGGGTTCAGGGCCAAATCCACATGGCAAACTCTGGGGGGGGGACGGCAAACTGGTACCAAAAGTGTTCGGGGCAAACCTCCAAGACAAAGGCTGTGGGGCCTAACTGGAACCAAAGGGGTCGGGGCCAGACTTGCAAGGCAAAGGCTGCGGGGTACAAACTGCAACGATAAGGGTTTGGGGCCAAACCTGCAAGGCAAAGGCTGTGGGACCCAAACTGAAACAAAAATGTTTCAGAGACAAACTTGCAAGGCAATGTCTGCCTGGCCCAAACTGTAATGAGAGGTGTTCGGGGCCCAACCCTGCAAGGCAAAATCTGTAAGGCCCAAACTGGAACGTAAAGGGTTCAGGGCAAAGCCTGCGGGGCCTACACTGGAAGAAAACGGGTTCAGGGCAAACCTGCAAAGCAATGTCTGGGGGACAAACCTGCAAGGCAAAGGCTGCGGCACAAAAACTAGAACCAAATGTGCTCAGGGCCGATCTCGCCAGGCAAACTCTGCGGGGCACAAACTGGAACTAAATGGTTCGGGGGCCAAACCTGCAAAAGCAAAAGCTGTGAGGCCCAAACTGGAACCAAAATGATTTGGGGCAGAACATGCAAGGCAAAAGCTGCGGGGCCCAAACTGGGACTAAAACGGTTTGGGGCCAGAGCTGCAGGGCAAGTCTGATGTGGCAAACCTAATAATAATAATGTTGGTATTTGTTAAGCACTTACTATGTGCAGAGCACTGTTCTAAGCGCTGGGGTAAACACAGGGGAATCAGGTTGTCCCACGTGGGGCTCACAGTCCTTAATCCCCATTTTACAGATGAGGGAACTGAGGCACAGAGAAGTTAAGTGACTTGCCCACAGTCACACAGCTGACAAGTGGCAGAGCTGGGATTCGAACTCATGAGCCCTGACTCCAAAGCCCGTGCTCTTTCCACTGCGCCACACTGCTTCTCTGCAAGGCAAACCTGCAAGGCAAAGTCTACATGGCCCAAACTGGAACCAAAAGAGTTCAGGGCCCACCCAGAAAGGAAAAGATTACGAGGGCCCAAACCTGAATGATAAGGATTTGGAGCCAAATCTGTAAGGCAAACTCTACGAGGCTCAAACTGGAACCAAAAGGGTTTGGGGCTAAACCTGCATGGCAAAGTCAGCAGGGTCCAAACTAGAACGAAATGGGTTCAGGTCCAACCTGCAAGGGAAAGTTTGCCTGGCCCAAACTGGAACGAAAATAGTTTGGGCCATACCTGCAAAGCAACGGTTGCCTTGGCCCAAACTGGAATGAAAAGTGTGCGGAGCCCAACCTGCAAGGCAAAGGCAGTGGGGCAAACCTGCAAGGTAAAGGCTGCAGGACCCAAAACTGAAACCAAAAGGGTTCAGGCCAAACCTGCAAGGCAAAGACTGCAGGGTCCAAACCTGAATGAAAACTGTTCGGGGCAAACCTGCAGGGAAATATTCTAAGGGGCCCAAACTGGAACAAAAGGGTTCGAGCAATACCTGCAAGGGCAAATTATGGGGGAGGGCGGCAAACTGGTACCAGGTTTTCAGGTCCAAACCTTCAAGGTAAAGGACCAAATTGAAATGAAATGGGTTCACGGCCAAAACCTGCAAGCAAAAGGCTGGGGAACCCAAACTGGAACCAAACGGGTTCAGGGCCAAAACCTGCAAGGCAATGGATGGCGGGGGCAAGCCTGCAAGGCAAACTCTAGGGGGACCAAACTGTAAGCAAAATTGGTTCAGGGCCAAACATGGAAGGCAAAGGCTGTGGGTCCCCAACCTCGAACCAAAGCGTTTGGGCCCAACCTGCAAGGCAGAGGCTGTGGGGGCCAAAACTGGATCGAAAAGGGTTCAGGGACAACCTTTGAGGCAAAGCCTGCCCAGACTAAACAGGAACGAGAAGGATTCAGGGCCCTACCTAAAAGGCAAAGCTGCAGGGGCCAAACTAAAATGAAAAGTGTTCGGGGCAAATCTGAAAGTCAAGGCTGCAGAGCCCAAACTGGAAGCAAAAGGGTCTTGGGCCCAACCTGCAAAGCAAAGTTGGGGGGGCAAACCTGCAAGGCAAAGGCTGAAGGCCCAAACTGGAACAAAAAGGGCTTGGGGCCAAACCTGCATGACCAACTCTGTGTGGGTCAAATTGGAACCAAAAGGGATTCAGGACCAAACATGGAGGCAAAGGCAGTGGTACCCAAACTGAAGCGAAAAGGTTTCAGGGCCCAACCTGCAAGGCAAACTCTGCGGGGCTCAAACAGAAGGCAAAAGGCTTCGGGCCAACCTGCAATGCAATGGCTGCAGGGCCCAAACCTGAACGAAAAGGGTTCAGGACCCAACCTGCAAGGCAAAGTATGGGGGACCCAAACTGGAAAGAAAAGTGTTTGGGGACAAACCTGCAAGGCAAAGGCTGCAGGCCCTAAACTGGACCCAAAAGGGATTGGGGGTCAAATGTGCAAAGTCGAAGCTGCTGGGACCAAACTTGAACAAAAGTGTTCGGGGACAAACCTGGAAGGCAAATGATGGGGCGGGGAGGGCACACCTGCAAGGCAAAGTCTGTGGGGCCCAAACTGGAATGAAAGGGTTCGGGCCATACCTTCATTCATTCATTCATTCATTCATTCATTCATTCATTCATTCATTTGTTCGTCCATCCATCCATCCATCCATCCATCCATCATCCATCCATCCATCCATCCATCCATCCATCCATCCATTCAATAGTATTTATGAGCGTTTAATATGTGCAGAGCACTGTACTAAGCGTTTGGAATGAACAAGTCGGCAACAGATAGAGACAGTCCCTGCCGTTTGACGGGCTTACAGTCTAATGTGGGGAGACAGACAGACAAGAACAATGGTAATAAATAGAGTCAAGGGGAAGAACATCTCGTAAAACAATGGCAACTAAATAGAATCAAGGCGGGGCCCAAATGGGAACCAACAAGGTTCAGGGCCAATCTGCAAGGGCAAAATCTAGGGGGCCCAAACGAACCAAAGGGGCACGGCACAATATTGGGCAAGGCAAACTCTGGGGGGGGGCAAACTGGTAGCAAAACGGGTCAGGTAAAGACCTTTAAGGCAAAGGCTGCAGGACCCAAATTGAAACGAAATGGGTTCCGGCCCAACCTGCAAGGCAAGTCTGAGGGTCCCCAACTAGAACAAAAAGGGTCCGGGTTCAAGACACAAGGCAAAGGTTACGGAGCCCAAACATGAACAAAAAGCATTCGGGGCCAAACCTGCAAGGCAGACGCTAGTGCGCCCTAACTGCAACCAAATGAGTTCAAGGCCAAGTCTGCAAGGCAAAAGATGGGGGTCCAAACCTGCAAGGCCCAAACTGGAACCAAAAGGGTTCCGGGCCCAACCTGCAAAGCAAAGGCTGCGGGTCCCAAACTGGAACCCAAAGAGTTCCGGGCCAAACATGCATGGCAAACTTCAGAGAGCCCAAACTGGAAGCCTAAGTGTTCAGGCCAAACCTGCAAGACAAGGCTGCAAGACCCAACCTGAAAGGAAGCAGGTTCGGTGCCAATTCTGCAAGGCAAACTCTGGGGGGCCCAAACTGGAATAAAGACCGTTGGAGGCCATACCTGCAAGGCAAAGGCTGCTGGGCCCAACCCTGAATGAAAAGGGTTCAGGGCCAAAGATGCAAGGCAAAGGCTGAGGTGGGGCAAACCTGCAAGACAAAGGCTGCGGGGCCCAAACTGGAACCAAAAGGATTCAAGGGCTTGGGCCAAACCTGTAAGGCAAAGGCTGCAGGGCCCAAACCTGAACGAAAAGGGTTTGGGGCCACACCTGCAAGGCAAACTCTAAGGGTTGCAAACTGAAACCCAAAGGGTTCGGGGCATTACCTGCAAGGCAAACTCGGGGGGGGGGGGGGGCAAGCTGGTACCTAAAGGGTTTAGGTCCAGACCTTCAAGGCAAAGGCTGCAGGAACCAATCTGTAACGAAATGGGTTCGGGGCCAAGCCAGCAAGAGAAACGCTGTGGGTCCCAAACTGTAACCAAACCGTTTAGGGCCAAACCTGCAAGGCAAAGGCTTAGAGACCCAAACTGGAACCAAGATCATTCAGGGCATAACCGGCAAGGCAAATTCTGTGAGATCCAAACTGTAACCAAAAAGATTCGGGGCCAAGCCTGCAAGGCAAACTCTGGAGAGGTTAAACTGGTACCAAAAGAGTTTGGGGCCAAAACTGCAAAGCAAAGATTGCAGGGGCAAACGTGCAAGGCAAAGGCTCTGGGGTCCGAACTGGAACCAAAAGGGTTCAGGGTAAAACCTGCAAGGCAAAAGGTTCCGGGGCCCAAACTAGAACCAGAAGGGTTCAGGGTCAGACCTGCTAGGTAAAGGCTAGTGGGGCAAACCTGGAACGGAAAGATGTTCGGGGCCAAACCTGCAAGTCAAAGGCTGGGGGGCAAAAGTGGAACGAAAAGGGTTCAGAGCCAGGCCTGCAATGCAAAGGCTAAGGGGAAAATCTGGAAGGCAAAGGTCCCAAAATTGAAAGAGAAGTGTTCGAGTCCAGGCCTGGCAGGGAGTTCCAAACCGTTTATGGAAAAATGTTCGGGTCCATATCTTGCAAGGCATGGCTGGGGGGCCCAAACTGGAATGAAAAGTGTTATGGGGCAAAAACCTCCAAAACAGCAACTGTGGAGGAGGGGAAGGCTGTGGGGAATAGGAACGACAAGGGTTTGGGGCCAAGCCTACAAGGCAAAGGCTGCAGGGTGCAAATCTGGAAGGCAAAGGCTGAGGATCCCAAAATGTAATGACAACGGTTCAGCGCCAGGCCTGGAAGGCAAATCAGGGGGCACCAAACTGGAATGAAAAGGGTTCAGGGACAAAATTGCAAGGCAAAGGCAGTGGGGGAAATACAGAAGGCAAAGGCTGGGGGGGTCCCAAAATGGTCCCAAAAAAGGGTTTGGGACCAGGTCTGGAATCAAAGAAAAGGGCGGGGGCAACCTGGACCGAGAAGGCTTCGGGGCCAGATCAGGAAGGCAATGGTCGGGGGGTCAACCTGGAATGAGAAGGCTTTGGGGCCAGACCTGGAAGGAATCGGCAGGGGAGTCCAACCTGGAAGGCAAAGGCAGGCAGGCCCAACTGGAACAAGAAAGGGTCGGGGCCAAAACTGGAAGGCAAAGTCTGGGGGTCTGGGGTGGGGGGGTCCAAACCTGGAAGGAGAAGGCTTCAGGGCCAGGCTGGGAAGGCAAAGGCAGAGAAGCCAAACCTGGAACATGAACGCTTTGGGGCCAGGCAAGGAAGGCAATTGTGGGAGGTGGGCAGGGGAACCTCAAACAAGAAGGGTTTGGGGCCAAACCTGGAAGGGGAAGGCGGGGGGCTCAACCTGGAACAAGAAGGGTTCGGGGCTAGGCCTGGAAGGCCAAGGCAGGGGTGCCAAACCTGGACAGCAAAGGCAGAATGGCCCACCTGCAAGGCAAAGGCCGGGGGGGGCCAACCTGGAATGAGAAGGGTTTGGGGCCAGGCATGGAAGGCAAAGTTTGGGGGCCAGGCCTGGAAAGCAAACCTGGAAGGAGAAGCATTTGGGGCCAGGCCTGGATAGCAGAGACGTGGGGGACCAACCTGGAATGAGAAGGGTTAGAGGCCAGACCTGGAAGGCAAAGGCAGGGGGGCCAGGCTGGGAACTCAAAGGCGCAGGGGCCCAACCTGGAAATAAAAGAGTTCGGGGCCAGGCCTGGAAGGCAAAGGCGTGGGGGCCCAACCTGGAACGGGAAGGGTTAATGGCCAGGCCTGGAAGGCAAAGGCGGGGGGCCACGCTGGGAGGGCAAAAGTGGGCAGGGGGGGTAAACCTGGAACGAGAAGTGTTCGGGGCTAGGCCTAGAAGGCAAAGCTGGGGGGGCCCAACCTGGAAGGCAAAGACAGTCGGACCAAACTTGGAAGGCAAAGGGAGGAGGGCCCAACTTGGCATGAGAAGGGTTTCGGGACCAGGCCAGGAAGACAAAAGCCGGGGGAACATACCAGAAACGGGAAAGGTTAACGGCCAGGCTCGGAAGACAATGGCGGAGTGGGGGGGGGGTGCCCCACTTGGAACGAGAAAGGTTCAGGGCCAGACCTAGAATCAAAGGGGTTGGGGCAACCTGGAATGAGAAGGCTTTGGGGCCAGGTCGGGAAGGCAAAGGCAGGGGGCCCAACCTTGGAGACAAAGGCGGGGGCAGGACCAAATCTGGAACGAGAAGGGTTTGGGGTCAGGCTGGAAGGCAAAGGCCGGGGGGGGTCCAACCTCGAATGGCAAAGGCAGGGGGGCCCAACCTGGAAGGAGAAGAATTCGGGACCAGGCCTGGAAGGCAAAGACAGGGGGTGCCCAACGAGGAAGGAGAGGATTTGGGACCAGGTCTGGAAGGCAAAGGCAGGGGGAACCAACCTGGAACAAGAAGGGCCAGGTTCGGGGCCAGGCCTGGAATCAAATGTAGTGGGGGGGAGGGGGAGGCAACCTGGAACGAGAAGGCTTTGGCGCTAGATAGGGAAGTCAAAGCCTGGGGGACCAAAGCTGGAACACGGCTTCGGGGCCAGGCCGGGAAGGCAAAGGCTAGGCGGGGCAAACCTGGAACACGAAGGCTTCAGGGCCAGGCCGGGAAGTTAAAGGCTGGGGAGCCAAACCTGGAATGAGAAGGGCTCAGGGCCTGGGCCTGTAAGGCGAAGACGGGGAGGTGTCCAATCTGCAAGGCAAAGGCGGGTGGGCCCAACTTGGAATGCAAGGCTTTGAGGCCAGGCCAGGATGGCATAGGTTAGGCAAGATGTAAAGTTTAGGTTAGGGGATATGTTACGCTAGGGAAACGGGTAGGCCGGGGGAAAGGTAAGGCCATGGGAAAAGTTTAAGTCAGGGAATAAGTTATGCTGGGGAAAAGGTTAGGCCGGGGAAAAGGTTAGGCCAAGGGAAAAGGTAAGCCTTCAGGAAAAGGTTAAGCTAGGTGTAAAGTTCAGGTTATGGGAAAGGCCAGGGAGAAAGTTAGGCTGGGGAAAAGGTTAGTCTTGAGGAAATGTTTTGGCTAGGGGAAAAGGTTAGGCCAGGGAAAAGGTGAGACTATGGGAAATGGGTAAGCAAGGGGAAAAGCTTAGGCCAGGGGAAAGATTTTGCCAGGGCAAGGTTAGGCTAGGGGAAATGTTTAGGCTAGGGGAAAAGTTGAAGCTAAGGGGAAATTTTAGGCCAGAGTGAAGCTTAGGTTAGCAGAAAAGGTTAGGCAAGATGAAGAGGTTAGGCTGGTGAAAGAGTAGGCAAGGGGAAAGGTTAGGCTAGGGGAATGGTTAGGCTGGGGGTAACGTTAGGCTAGGTGAAAACTTTAGGCGAGGGGAAAACGTCATGCTAGGAGAAAAGGTTAGGCCAAGGAAAAGGTTAGGCCAAGGAAAAGGTTAGGCCAGGGAGAAGGTTAGGCCAGGGGAAAGGATAAGCCAAGGGAAAAGGTTAGGCTAGGGGAAAAGTTTAGGCTAGGATAAAGGTTAGTTTAGGGGTCAGGTTAGGCTATGGGAAAAGGTCAGATCAGGAAGAGGTTAGGCTGGGGAAAAGTTTAGGCCAGGGGAAAAGGTTAGGCCAGGGAAAAAGATTATACCAGGGAAAGGGATAGGCCAAGGGAAAAGGTTAGACTTGGTAAAATCGTTAGGCTAGGGCAAAGGTAAGGCTAGGGGAAAAGATTAGGCCATGGGAAACAGTTAGGCCAGGGAAATGGATAGGCCAAGGGAAAGATTAAGCTAAGGGAAAAGGTTAGGCTAAGGGAAAAGTTAGGGCAGGGGAAAAGGTTAGGTTAGAGAAAAGGTTAAGTCTAGAGGTAAAGGTTAGGTGAGGGAAAAAGGTTAGGCTAGGGGAAACATTAGGCTAGGGGAAACATTAGTTTAGGGAAAAATATTAGGCATGGGTAGATTGTTGGGGTAAGGGAAAAGGTTTGTCTATGGTAAAATGTTAGGTCCAGGAAAAATTTAGGCCAGGGAAAATGTTAGGCCAGGGGAAAGGTTAGGCCAGGAAAAAGCTTAGTGCAGGAGAAAAGGTTGGGTCAGGGGAAATGTTTGTACCCTGGGAAAAGGTTAGGCTAAGGGAAAAGTTTAGGCCAGGGAGAAGGTTAGTACAGAGGAAAAGGTTAGTCAAGGAAAAACGTTAGGATAGGGGAAAGTTAGGCTAGGGGTCAAGTTAGGCTATGGGAAAAGTTAGGCCAGTGGAAGAGGTTAGGCTAGGGGAAAATGGTAGGCTAGGGAGCAAGGTTAGTCCAAGGGACAAAGTTAGGCTAAGGGAAAAGTTTAGGCCAGGGAGAAGATTAGTACAGAGGAAAAGCTTAGTCAAGGAAAAACGTTAGGATAGGGAAAAGGTTAGGCTAGGGGTCAAGTTAGGCTATGGGAAAAGTTAGGCCAGTGGAAGAGGTTAGGCTACGGGAAAATGGTAGGCTAGGGAGCAAGGTTAGGCCAGAGGACAAGGTTAGGCCAGGGAAAAAGATTAGGCCAGGGAAAGGTAAAGGCCAAGGGAAAAGGTTAGGCTAGGAAAAAATGTTAGGCTAGGGCAAAGGTAAGGTTATGGGAAAAGGTTAGGCGAGGGGAAAAATTAGGCCAGGGGAAAAGGTTAAGCCAGCGGTAAAGGATAGGCTAGGGGAAATATTAGGTTGGGGAAAACATTAGTCGAGGGGAAAAGGTTAGGCAGGGTGAAAAGTTTAGGTTAGGGGAAAAGCTTAGGATAGGGGAACGGGTTAGGCAGTGGGACAAGGTTAGGCTAGGTGAAAGGTTTATGCTAGGGGAAAAGGTTAGGGCAAGGTGAAAAGTTTAGGTTAGGAAGAAAAGGTTAGGCTAGGGGATAAGGTTAGGCTAGGGGAAAAGTTTAGTCCAGGGGAAAATGTTAAGTCAGGAAAAAGGTTAAGCTAGGGGAAAAGCTTAGACTAGGGGAAAAGGCGAGGCCGGGGGAAAATGTTAGGCTAGGTGAAGATGTTAGGCTATGGGAAATGGTTAAGCCAAGGGAAAAAGCTAGGCCATGGGAAAAAGGTAGGCCACAGGCAAAGGTTAGGCCAGGGGAAGGGATAAGCCTAGGGGAAAGGTTAGGCTTAGGAAAAGGTTAAGCTAAGGGCAAAGGTTGGGATAGGGAAAGACATTAGGCAAAGAGAAAGGTTTAGGATAGGGGAAAGAGTTAGGCAAGGGTAAAATGTTAGGTCACGGGAAAAGGTTAGGCTATGGGAAATGGTTAAGCAATGGGATAAGGTTAGGCTGGGGAAACGGTTAGCCTAGGGAAAATGTTAGGATATGGGAAAAGATTAGGCCGGGGTAAAGCTTAGGCCATGGGAAAAGATTAGGCCAGGTGAAAATGTTAGGCTAGGGGAAATTGTTAGGGTAGGGGAATAGGTTAGGTGAAGGGGAAAGGTTAAGCGTGGGGAAAAGGTCAGGCAAGGTCTAAAGCCCAGATTAGGGGAAAAGGTTGGGCTAGGGTAAATAGGCTAGGGTAAAAGGTTATGTCAGTGGAAAGGTTAGGCTCAGGGAGGGGGTTGGGCTAGGGAAAAATCGTTAGAATAAGGCAAAAGTTAAGGCTAGGGGAAAAGGATAGGCCAGGAGAAAAGTTTAAACTGGGTAAAAAGTTATGCTACGGGAAAAGATTAGGCTAGGGGAAAAAGTTAATCTAAAGGGTTAGGCTGGGGGAAAACATTAGGCTAGGGGAAAATGTAAGGCTAGGGGAAAAAGTTGGGCAAGGGGAAAGGCTTAAGCTAGGTGAAGGGATTAGGAAAGGGGAAAATGTTAGGCTAAGAGCAAAGGTTAGGCTCAGGGAAAAGGTTAGGCCAGGTGAAAAGGTTAGGTTATGGGAAAAGGTTAGGTTATGGGAAAGGTTTAGGCCAGGGGAAAAGGTTAGGCCAGGGGTAACGCTTAGGCTAGGGGAAAAGATTAGCCTATGGGAAATGTTTAGGGTGGGGGAAATGATTAGGCTAGGGGAAATGTTTAGGCCAGGAAAGGTTAGACTACGGGAAATGGATAAGCTAGGGGAAAAGGTTAGGATAGGGGAAAATGTTAGACTACAATAAAGGTTTGGCTACGGGAAAAGATTTGGGTAGGGGAAATGGTTGGGCTAGGGTAAAAGGTTGGGCTAAGGGAAAAGGTTGGGCTAGGGGAAAAGATTAGGCTATGGGAAATGTTTAGGCTGGGGGAAATGTTTAGGCTAGGAGAACTGTTTAGGCTAGGGGAACTGTTTAGGCCAGGGGAAAGGTTAGACTATGGGAAATGAATAAGCTAAGGGAAAAGGTTAGGCTAGGGGAAAATGTTAGGCTACGACAAAGGTTAGGATACGGGAAAATATTTGGCTAGGGGAAAAGTTTGGGCTGGGGAAAAGGGTGGGCTAAGGGAAAAGGTTAGGCCAGGGAAAAAGGTAAGGCTAAGGGAAAAGTTTAGGCCAGGGGAAAAGGGTAAGCCAGGGGTAAAGGTTAGGCAAGACAGAAGGTTAGGCCAGGGGAAAAGGTTAGTCTGTGGAAAATGGATAAGCTAGGGAAAAAGGTTAGGGTTTGGGGCCATTCCTGCAATGCAAAGGCAGCCTGCCCCAAACTGGAACGAAAAAGCTTCGGGGCCAAACCTGAAGGCAAGGGCTGCAGGGCCCAAACTAGAACAAAAGGTTTTGGTTTCAAATCTACAAGGGAAATGCTGCTGGGCTGAAACCTGACCAAAAAGGGTTCAAGGCCAAACTTGAAAGGCCAGCTTGCAAGGGGGCCAGCTTAACTCTTAACCTGAGACTGCCGCCCCGCCACCTGCTGGCACCTGCCCAACTCCCTCAGAAACAGCCACTGAGAAGTTCCCGCTCTGGAGGGACTAAGGATGTGCAGGGTGACCCAGTGGAAAGGACTGGGTTCAGGGAGGATTAACCCATCTGTAGAATTAAGGGTCCTGGGTCTTCTCAGCCCCACAGTCAAGCCCGGCAAATCCAGTTCCCTCCATAGAGCCTTAGCCCCAGATTGTAGAACCAGCTTCAGTGCTGAGAGTGATAGGCCCCTCTGCTTACCACCTCCTTCCTTTCCTGCCATAAACTTTAAACATAAACATGGGTATACATGCCCCCATCACCTTCCTTTAGGGATGGAAACTCAGCTCTTCTGCACCCTCCCTAAAGGAAAAAGCTAGTTAGTATAAGAAGCTTCTGGTAGGCAAAGTGGCTGGTCCCTCCCTTCCCATCACCAGGACCCCTTAGACATCCACCTCCAGATGGCTCTAAATTGAGTTTAGGAAGTGCCTGAAAGATCCAGACTGCTCAATGGGTCTCATGTGGACCACATCCATCCCAACTCATCCCCACACAGCCTCCCACCTACAAAGTGGACATACCAGTGGTCTCCCAAAACTTTAAGTGCCCTACTGAAATTGTTTCTTCTTCAGTAAGCCTTCCCTGAATAAAGTTCACATCCTCCCCATGCCAGCCCCACCACATACACCCACACATACACACTTTATTTACCCTTTCAACTCACCCATGCACTTAGGCACACCCACCAAGCACTGAACTTTACACCCCACGACAATTAGGTGTGTATCCTTCCACTTAGATCCTTACCTTACCTGTATTGTATTAATTGGGTATTCCCCATTCAACCGATGTTGGACCTATAAGAGTGAAAGGGAACTCTGGTAGTATGTGGGAGGCAAGCATATCTTAAACGTGTAAGGGAAGGAGAGCAGGAAAGTGGGGACAGATCTGTTAAGGTGGAGAGTCAGGGCTGCAGTGAACATGTCTGTTCAGTATGTTGTACTGTATTCTCCTAACCAGGTAGTGCAGTCCTCTACACATAGTAAGCACTCAGTAAACACCACTAATTAATTGCAGGAAGAAAGTGACTCTTGGAATTTCCGCAGCTGCAGGGAAAGGCTGGAGAACAAAGTGGCAGTTTGAGTGGTCAAGAAGCCTTCTGAAATGGAGTGTTAGGCCCTTCACCCCACTACCCACTTTCCTCACTGGCACGATTAAGGTCGGGAAAGAGGAAAGATTATACCTCCACATAGCCTGCCAAAGACACCTTTAAGGAAATTACCTGGCCCAGAAGAGCCCCTAGTTAGCAAGCCAGATAGCAGCTTCAAGTTACCCCAAACTCCACACCGCCTTCACCTGCAAAACGTTCCTCTTATTCTCCTAAAATCCACAACCCCTCCCACTAAAGCCAACACACAAAACTCCAAATAGCCTCAAGCTCTGGTGGTTTATATAGGGCGGGGGAGGGGGATGGGGCAGGGCCCCGGCCTGACGTCAGTAATCCACCTGATTGGAAACAGCTGGGCTAGAGATCAGGTGTCCCGGGGGGAAGCCCTAGGAGCTCATTGGAAGAGGGGATGGCTTTGGGAAAGATAGGGTAGGATGGGATAGGGGATAAGGGATAGGATTGGAGTGGATTGATCTCTAGCATGAAAGGATTTGTCCATGGAAATACAAATTCCAAACAGCTCTCCAGGGCTTCTCCTCTCTGACCTGACCCCCACCCCACATTTCCTTCCTGTCTGAGTTCCCTCCTCACAGTCCCGACATCTGATCTGCTGACACTGGACCCCAGGAGTAGTCAGAGCAGTCTGGCCCTGTAAAGCAGAAAAACCAACACTCTCCCCACCTTCAGAGCCCTCTTAAAATCACATCTCCTCCAAGAAGTCGTCTCCAACTAAGCTCACATTTCTGCTATTTGTCACACAAGGGAGTGAGAGAAGAGGAAAAGAGCTGATTTGGGTTTTATTTGTGCATGTGTGTTGTGTTTTAATGTTTCATTGCTCTTACGTTGTCTGTCTCTCGTCTTTCTCAGAGCTGGAGAAGGAGGCATAGAAGATTGCAGACAAACTAGTTTTTTTTTTTGAGGACATTGGGGAGCAAATACCGTTTCTGTGTCTGAGCCAACAGGACAGACCCGTGCTCCTCTTCTCTCCAACACCCACCTCCTGCTCCCTCCAAAATACAGGAATCACTGCAGAGCTCTCCACTGGGTAGAAGGCAGTATAGTTTGGGTCTAATGGAAGCAAAATGTCACTACACCTTTTCCACCAGTCCTGACTGAAACACATCTGGAGTTGTGGAACCTGACCTTAAGGGACACACGTGGATTAGTGAGGGGCCAGTTTCCCTCACCCTGCCCTTTGCCCTGTCCTCTGCTTCTGTGGCCAAACCCTTCAGACTTCTGCAGATTCTGCTGTTTCATAGCTGGAGAAGGAGGGGTAGGAGATTGCAGACTACATAGATTTCTTTGGCAGACACCATTTTCCCTCTCCTCCACCAAACATTACACCTATCATCTGGGGAGGTGAGGCATATAGGCAGACCACCTCACTAAGATGACTGCAACAATCTGCCCTCAATGATTTATGTATTCATGTATTTAAATTGATGTCTGCCTCCCCTTCTAGACTGTAAGCTTGTTAGGGAATGTGTCTGTCTTACGGGGACTCTCCCAAGTGCTTAGTACAGTGCTCTGCACACAGGAGGCACTCCATCAATCCAATTGATTTCCTGAAGATGCAGAACTGCATGCTCACTGGATAGAATTCAGTTTCTGGTACATTACCTGCCTTCTATCCTCCCAGCCCAAACCACCATGAACTCAATTTCAGGCAGGAATCTGCACAACTCTGCTTCTCAGAGAGAAACAGGGGAGACACCCTGATATCCCCCTGATATTAGAAACCACAAACTTCCATAAAGAGCACAAAAGGGTCCCTTCTCCAGAGAGTGAGGTTGTGCATTGACTGCAGCCTGTCAGGACTGTAGTTCCAGAAAGGCTTGACCCACCTATAGAATTATCTTCTCAGTCCTAGGCAAATCAGACAGGACTAGCTTCTTGCACAGAGCCCAGGTCCCTGCTCTTGCATAAGTGGCATCAGCCTCATCACTCTTCTTCCCCTATTATTCACACACACACATACACACATACACACCTTGCCCTACAACCCCCTCTTCTCTTTGGGGTAGCAATGCAGTCCATTCAGTAAGATGAAAAAGGGTTCAGGTCAAACCTGCAAGGCAAACTCTAGGGGGCCAAAACTGTAACCAAAAGGGTAAGGGCCAAACCTGCAAGGCAAAGGCTGCAGGACCCAAATTGGGACCAAAGGCCTGCTGGGTCAACTTGCAAGGCCAGGTCTGCGGGGCCCACCCTGGAAAAAAAAGAGTTCCGGGCCTAACCTGCAAGGCAAAGGCTGTGGAGCCCAAACTGGAAACCAAAGTGTTCAGGCCAAAAGAGTTCCGGGCTCAACCTGCAAAAGGCAAAGTCCATGGGACCCAAAGTGGACCAAAAAGCGTTCTGGGTCAAACTTGCAAGGCAAAGCCTGAGGGACCAAAACTGAACGAAAAGGGATCAGGGCCAAACCTGCATGGCAAATTCTAGGGGCTCCAAACTGGAACCAAAAGTATTCGGGGCATTACCTGCAAGGCAGGCTCTGGGGAGGCCAAGCTGCTACCAAGCTGCTGCCTTTGGGTCCAGAGCTTCAAGGCAAAGGCTGCAAGACCTAAACGGAAACGAAACAGGTTTAGGGCCAAACGTGCAAGGCAAAGCCTGCAGGGCCCAAACCTGCAAGGCAAAGCCTGTGGGTCCCAAACAGGAATGAAAATGGTTCAGGGCCAAACATGCAAGACAAAGGCTAGTGGGTCAAAACTGGAAAGAAAAGGGTTCGGGGCCAATCCTACAAGGCATAGGGTAGGGGGCACAGAGTGAAACTATAAGGGCTTGAGGCCAAACCTGCAACGCAAAGGCTGGGGGGCAAAACTGGCACAAAAAGGGTTTGGGTCCAAACCTGCAAGACACAGGCTGGGGGAGGGGAATTGGAAGACAAAAGCTGGGGGAGCCAAACTGGAACAAAAAGTGTTTGGGAACGGGCTTGTAAGGCAAAGGCTAGGGGGCGGGCAAATCTTGGAAGGCAACGGCGGGGAGCCCCAAAGTGCAACGAGAAGCGTTCAGGGCTAGGCCGGCAATATAAAGGCTAGTGGGCCCAAAATGGAATGAGAAGAGTTCAGGGACAAGAATGAAAAGCAAAAGCACGGTTTCCTAAAATGGAGCAAGAAGGGTTCAGGACCAAACGTGCAAGGCAAAATTTGGGGGGCCCGAACCGGAATGAAAAGGGTTTGGGGCGAAACCTGCAAGGCAAAGACTTGGGCTGGGGGGCGCGGGGGGAGGGGAGGGAGGGTGTGGGCAAATCAGGAAAGAAAAGGGTTGAGGGTCGGGCCTTCAAGACAAATGGTAGAGGGGCAAATTTGGAAGGCAAAGGCTGGGGCGTCCCAAAATGGAATGGAAAGGATTAGGGTCAAACCTGAAAGGCAAGTCTGGGGGGCCCAAACTGGAATGAATAGGGTTTGGTGCCAAACCTGCAAGGCAAAGGCTGGGGCCCATAAAGGAAAGAGAAGTTTTGGGGGCTAGGCCGGGAAGGCAAAGGCAGCGGTGCCAAACCTGCAATGAGAAGAGTCCGGGCCCAGGCCGAGAAGACGGAGGCGGGGAGGCTCAACCTCAAAAGAAAAGGGTTTGGAGCAAAGGCTTGGAAGGCAAAGGCAGGGGGCCAGGCTGGGAATGCAAAAGTAGGAGAGGGGGGACAAAAAGCAGGAGGACAAACCTGGAACAAGAAGGGCTTGAGGCTAAACCTGGGAGGCAAAGGCCGGGGGGCAACCCTGGAAAGGGAAGTGTTCGGGGCCAGGTCTGAAAGACAAGGGTGTGGGGGCCCAACCTGGAACGAGAAAGCTTAACAGCCAGTCCTGGAAGGCAAAGGCAGGAGGCCTAGGCCGGGAACTCAAAGGTGGAGGTGGCCCAACCTGGAAAGCAAAGGCGGGGTGGCCCAACCTGCAAGGCAAAGGCAGGAGGGCCCAAATTGGAACGAGAAAGCTTCAGGGTCAGGTGGGGTAAGCAAAGGTGGTGGGCAGGGGGTAAACCTGGAACGAGAAGACTATGAGGCCAGGTCGGGAAGGCAAAGGTCGGGGAGCCAAACATGGAGCACGAAGGGTTGGGGGCCAGGCCTGGAAGGCAAAGGCAAGGGGGCCCAACCTGGAACGAGAAAGGTTCGGGCAGGCCTGGTATCAAAGGGGGGGAGCCTAACCTGGAACGAGAAGGCTTCAGGACCAGGCAGGGAAGGCAAAGGCAGGGGGCCTAACCTGAAACGGGAAGGTTTCAGGGCCAGACTTGGAAATCTCGGCTGGTGGGGGGCCCAACCTGGAACAAGAAGTGTTTGGGACCTAGTCAGGAAGGCAAAGGCTGAGAAGCCCAACCTAGAATGAGGAGGGTTCAGAGCCAGGCCTGGAAGGCAAAGCCTGGGGGGCCCAACCTGGAATGAGAAGGGTTGGAGGCCAGGCCTGGAAATCAAAGGCTGGGGGGCCCACCCTGGAACGACATATGTTCGGGGCGGCGGGGGGAGCGAACCTGGAATGATAAGGGTTCAGGGCCAGGCTGGGAAGGCATAGGCTGCGGCGGGAGTGGAGGGGGTGCAAACATGGAAAGCGAAGACTTCGAGACCAGGCCAAGAAGTCAAATGTGGGGAGGGCCAAGCCTGGCACTAGATGGGCTTGGGACCTGAGCCTGGAAGACAAAAGCAGGGAGGGGCCCAACTTGCAAGGCAAAGGCGGGTGGGCCAAACCTGGAAAGCAAAGCCTTTGGGGCCACGCCAGGAAGGCTTAGGTTAGGCAAGATCTAAAGTTTAGGTTAAGGGATACATTAGGCTAGGGAAAGTGATAGGCCGGGGAAAGGTTTAGGCCATGGGAAAAGTTTAAGTCAGGGAATAGGCTATGCTAGGGGAAAAGTTAGGCCAAAGGGAAAGGTTAGGCCAGGGGAAAGGTAAGCCTTCGGGAAAAGGTTAGGCTAGGTGTAAAGGTTAGGTTAGAGGAAAAGCAGGTTAGGCTAGGTGTAAATTTTAGGTTCAGGGAAAAATTTAGGCTAGGGGATAGGTTAGGCTAGGGTAAAAGTTTAGGCTAGGGTAAAAGATTAGGCTCAGGGAAAAGGTTAGGCTAGGGGAAAAGGATAGGCGAGAGGAAAGGGAAAAACTATGGGATAAGTTTAGGCAAGGTGTAAAGTTTAAGTTAGGGGAAAAGATTAAGCTAAGGGAAAATGTTAGGCCAGGGGAAAAGGATAGGCCATTGGAAAAGGTTAGAGTAGGGGACAAGGTTGGACAAGGGAAAAGATTTGGCTAGGTAAAGGTTAGGCTACCAGTAAACATTAGGCTAGGGGAAAAGGTTAGGCTGAGAAAAAAGATTAGGCTATGGGAAAGGTTACGTTAGGGGGAAAGGTTAGTCTCGAAGAAATGTTTAGGCTAGGGGAAAAGACAAGGCCAGGGAAGAGTTTAGGCCAGGGGAAAATGGATAAGATAGGGGAAAGGGTGGGCCAGGTGAAAAGTTTAGGATGGGGAAAAGGTTATGCCGGGGGAAAAGGTTAGGCCACGGGAAAGGGTTAGGCCAGGGGAAAAGGTTAGGCTAGGGGACATTTTCAGTGGGGGAAAACATTAGTCAAGGGGAAATAGGCAGGGTGAAAAGCTTAAGTTCTGGGAAAAGCTTAGGCTAGGGGAAAGGGTTAGGCAATGAGAAAAGGTTAGGCTAGGGGAAATGGTTAGGCAAGGTGAAAAGTTTAGGTTAGGGGAAAAGGTTAAGCTAGGGGATAAGGTTAGGCTAGGGGAAAGGTTTAGTCTGGGGAAAAGGTTAGGTCAGGGAAAAGGTAAGGCCAGGGGAAAAGATTAGGCTGGGGAAAAGGCTAGGCCAGGGGAAAACGTTAAGCTAGGTGAAGATGTTAGGCTATGGGAAATGGTTAAGTTAAGGGAAAAAGGCCAGGGGAAAAGGGTAGACCACGGCAAAGGTTAGGCGAGGGCAAAAAATAGGCCAAGGAAAAAGATAGGGAAATGAAAAATGGATAGGTAATGGAATAAGGTTAGGCTGGGGAAACGGTTAGGCTAGGGAAAATGTTAGGCTAGGAGAAAAGAAATATTAGGTTAGGATATGGAAAAAGTTTAGGCCAGGGGAAAGCTGAGGCCAGGGGAAAAGGTGAAGCCAGATGAAAAGGTTACGCTAGGGGAAAAGGTTAGGCAAGGGAAAAAGGTTAGTCGAGGGGAAAAGAAAGGCTAGGGAAAAAGGTGAGGCAAGGTTTATAGTTCAGGTTAGGGGAAAAGGTTTGTCTAGGGTAAAGGGATAGGCTACGGTAAAAGGGTAGGCTGTGGGAAATGGTTACCTTAGGTGAAAGATTAGGCTCGAGGTGGGGGTTGGGCTAGGGGAAAAGGTTAGAATAGGGGAAAAGTTAAGGCTAGGGGTAAAGGATAGGCCGGGGAAATGTTTAAGCCCTAAAATGTTATGCTAGGGGAAAATGTTAGGCTTTGGGAAAAGGTTAGGCTACCAGAAAAGGTTAGGCTAGGGCAAGAAGTTAGGCAAGGGGAAAGGTTAGGCTATGGGAAAAGGTCAGACAGGTGTAAAGGTTAGGTTAGGGGAAAAGCAGGTTAGGCTAACTGTAAAGATTAGGTTAGGGGAAAAGCTTAGGCTAGGGGAAAGGGTTAGGCCAGGGTAAAAGATTAGACTAGGGGAAATGACTAAACTAGGGAAGAGATTTAGGCTAGGGGAAAAGGTGCAGCCGGGGAAAAGCTTAGGTCATGGAAAAATTTAGGCCAGGAGAAAAGGTTAGGGCAGGGAAAAGGAAAGTCCAGGGGGAAAGCTTAGGCTAAGAGAAAAGATTAGGCCAGGGGAAAAGGATAGGCTAGTGGAAATGGTTAGGCGAGAGGAAAGGTTAGACTATGGGGAAAGGTTAGGCTACCAGAAAAAGTTAGGCTAACGCAAAAGGTTAGGCAAGGGGAAAGGTTAGGCTGTGGGAAAAGGTTAGGCAACGTGTAAAATTTAGGTTAGGAGAAAGGTCAGGCTAGGGAAAAGGTTAGGCCATGGGAAAAGTTGAAGCCTAGGCAGGATAGGCTTCAACTATAGTATAATAGTATAATAGGTTATACTAGGGGACAAGGTTAGGCCAGGGGGATAGGTTATGCCAGGGGAAAGTTAAGCCTTCAGGAAAAGGTTTAGACTGGTTGTATAGGTTAGGTTAGGGGAAAAGCTTAGGCTAAGGAAAAGGGTTATGCTAAGGTAAAAGATTAGGCTAGGAGGAAAGATTAGGCTAAGGGAGAGGTTTAGGCTAGGGGAAAAGGTAAGGCCAGGGGGAAAGGTTAAGCTAGAGGAAAAGGTTAGGCTAGGGGAAAGGTTTGGCTAGGCCAAAATGTTGGGCTTGGGGAAACATGACACCAGGGGAAGAGGTTAGGCCAGGGAAAAATGTTAGGCGAGGGGAAACGTTTAGTCTAGGGGAAACCTTTAGGCCAGGGTGAAGCTTAGGCTAGCAGAAAGTGTTAGGCTAAGTGAAGACGTTAGGCTAGAGGAAAGAGTAGACTAGGGGAAAGGTTAGGCTAGGTGAAAATATTAGGCGAGAGAAAAGCGTTAGACTAGGAGAAAAGGTTAGGCCAGGAAGAGAGTTAGGCCTATGGAAAAGGTTAGGCTAGGAGAAAGGTTAGGGTAGGGGTCAGGTTAGGCCAGGGGATAAGGTTAGGACAGGGGAAGAGCTAAGGCTGGGGGAAAAGTTTAGGTCAGGGAAAAAGCTAAGCTAGGAGCAAAGGTTGGGCTAAAGATCAGGTTAGGCTATGGGAAAAAGTTAGGTCAGGAGAAGAGGTTAGGCTATGGGAAAATGTTAGGCAAGGGGAAATCATTAGGCTAAGGGAAAAGGTTGGGCCAGGGGAAAAGATTAGGCTAGGGGAAAAGGTTAAGCAAGGGGATAAGGTAAGACAGGGGAAGAGCTAAGGCTGGGGGAAAAGGTTAGGTAAGGGAAAAGGTTAGGCTAGGGGAGAAGGTAGGGCTAGGGGTCAGATTAGGCTATGGGGAAAAGTTAGGCCAGGAGAAGAGTTTAGGCTCTGGGAAAATGTTAGGCTAGGGGAAATCGTTAGGCTAAGGGAAAAGGTTGGGCCAGGGGAATACGTTGGGCCGGGGGAATAGGTTAGGCCAGAGGAATAGATTAGGCCAGAGGAAAAGGTAAAACTAAGGGAAAAGTCTAATCTATGGGAAAAAAATAGGTCAGAGGAATAGGTTAGTCTAGGGAAAAGGTTAGGCTAGCGGACTCGGTTAGGCTAAGGGAAAAGGTTAGTCCAGGGAAACATCTAGGCCAAGGAAAAGAATAGGCCAGGGAGAAGGGTATACCAGGGAGAAGTTTAGGTTAGCAGAAAAGGATAGGCTAGGCAAAAGGTTCAGTCCTCAGGAAATGGTTAGGTTGGTGGAAACAGGCTAAGGGAAAAGGTTAGGGCAGGGGAAAGAATAGGTCAGGGAGAAGGTTATGCCAGGGAGAAGTTTAGGGTAGCGAGAAAGGATAGGCTAGGGGAAAAGGTTAGGCTAAGGGAAACTGTTAGTGTAAGGGAAAAAGCTCTGTGCAGGAAGCTAGTTCTGTCTGATTTGCCTGGGACTGAGAAGACCCAGGACCCTTAATTCTATAGATGGGGCAAGCCTCTCTGGGACTACTGTTCTGACTACAGGGTCCCTGCACAGCCTCACTCTCCCGAGAAGGGACCCTTTGGGGCTCATGGTGGAAGTTTGTGGTTTCTAATATCTGGAGGAGATCAGGGTGTCTTCCCTATTTCTCTCTGAGAAGCAGAGTTGTGCAGATTCCTGCCTAAAATCGAGTTCATGGCGGTGTGGACTGGGAGGATAGAAGGCAGGTATTGTACCAGAAACTGAATTCTATCCAGTGTTCATGTAGTTCTGCACCTTTAGTCAATCAATTGGATTGATGGAGTGCCTCCTGTATGCTGAGCACTGTACTAAGCACTTGGGAGAGTACCCGTAGGATAGACATATTCCCAGTCCATAACAAGCTTACAGTCTAGAGGGGGAAGCAGACATTAATTTAAATAAATAAATAAATAAATAAACTAAATAACTAAAATAAATAAACAAACAAATAAATAAATAAGGGCAGATTGTTGCAGTCATCGTAGTGAGGTGGTCTGACTTTAACCCTCACCTCTCCAGATGGTAGGTTTAATGTTTGGTGGAGGAGGGGAAAAATGGTGTCCACCAAAGAATCCTATATTGTCTGCAATCTCCTACCCCTCCTTCTCCAGCTATGAGAGAGCAGAATCTGCAGAAGCCTGAAGGGTTTGGCCACAGAAGCAGAGGGCAGGGCAAAGGGCAGGGTGAGGGAACCTGGCCCCTCACTAATCCACACGTGTCTCTTAAGGTCAGGTTCTACAACTCCAGATGTGCTTCAGTCAGGATTTGTGAAGAAGCTACAGTGACATTTTGCTTCCATTAGACCCAAACTATACTGCCTCCTACACAGAGGAGAGCTCTGCAGTGAGTCCTGTATTTTAGAGGGAGCAGGAGGTGGGTGTGGGGGAGAAGGGGAGCACAAGTCTGTCCTTTTGGCTCAGACATAGAAACAGGGTTTGCCCTCCAACCCCCTCAAAAGAACTAGCTTGTCTGCAATCTTCGATGCCTCCTTCTCCAACTCTGAGAATGACTCAAGACAGACACATTCAGAGCAATGAAACATTAAAGCAGAACACACCTGCACAAAATAAAACCCAAATCAGCTCTTTTCCTCTTCCCTCACTCCATTCTGTGTCAAATAGCGGAAATGAGGACTTAGTTAGGAAAGGCTTCTCAGGGGAGATGGGATTTTAGGAGGCCTCTGAAGGTTGGGAGAGTGATGGTTTTTCTGCTTTACAAGGCCAGACTGCTCTGACTACTCCTGGGGTCCAGTGTCAGCAGGTCGGATGTGGGGGCTGTGAGGAGGGAACTCAGGAAAGAAAGGTAGAGTGGGGGTCAGGCCAGAGATGAGACCCCCTGGAGAACTGTTTGTAATTTGTGTTTCCCCAGACAAATCCTTTTATGCTAGAGATTCAATCCAATCTTAACCCTTATCCCGTCCTACCCTATCTTTCCTAAATCCATCCCCTTTTCCAGTGAAGCTGCTAGGGTTTCCTCCCCATACACCTGATCTCTAACACAACTGTTTCCAATTGGGCAGATCACTGACGTCAGGCCAGGCCCCGCCCCCTCCCCTCCCCTGCCCCATATAAGCCTTCAGAGCAGGACACTATTTGGAGTTCATTCAATAGTATTTATTGAGCGCTTACTATGTGCAGAGCACTGTACTAAGCGCTTGGAATGAACAAGTCGGCAGCAGTTAGAGACAGTGCCTGCCGTTTGATGGGTTTACAGTCTAATCGGGGAGACGGACAGACAAGAACAATGGCAATAAATAGAGACAAGGGGAAGAACATCTCGTAAAAACAATGGCAACTAAATGGAATCGAGGCGATGTACAATTTATTAACAAAATAAATAGGGTAATGGAAATATATACAGTTGAGCGGACGAGTACAGTGCTGAGGGGATGGGAAGGTAGAAGGGGAGGAGCAGAGGGAAAGGGGGAAAAGAGGGTTTAGCTGCGGAGAGGTGAAGGGGGGTGGTAGAGGGAGTAGAGGGAGAAGGGGAGCTCAGCCTGGGAAGGCCTCTTGGAGGAGGTGAGTTTTAAGTAGGGTTTTGAAGAGGGGAAGATAATTAGTTTGGCCGAGGTGAGGAGGGAGGGCATTCCAGGAACGCGGGAGGACATGGCCCTGGGGTCGACGGCGGGATAGGCGAGACTGAGGGACGGTGAGGAGGTGGGTGGCAGAGGAGCGGAGCGTGCGGGGTGGGCGGTAGAAAGAGAAGGGAGGAGAGGTAGGAAGGGGCAAGGTGATGTAGAGCCTTGAAGCCTAGAGTGAGGAGTTTTTGTTTGGAGCGGAGGTTGATAGGCAACCACTGGAGTTGTTTAAGAAGGGGAGTGACATGCCCAGATTGTTTCTGCAGGAAGATGAGCCGGGCAGCGGAGTGAAGAATAGACAGGAGCGGGGAGAGAGAGGAGGAAGGAAGGTCAGAGAGAAGGCTGACACAGTAGTCTAGCCGGGATATAACAAGAGCCCGTAGCAATAAGGTAGCCGTTTGGGTGGAGAGGAAAGGGTGGATCTTGGCGATATTGTAAAGGTGAAACTGGCAGGTCTTGGTAACAGATAGGATGTGTGGGGTGAACAACAGAGACGAGTCAAGGATGACACCGAGATTGTGGGCCTGAGAGACGGGAAGGATGGTCGTGCCATCCACGGTGATAGAGAAGTCTGGGAGAGGACCGGGTTTGGGAGGGAAGATGAGGAGCTCAGCCTTGCTCATGTTGAGTTTTAGGTGGCGGGCCGACATCCAGGTGAAGACGTCCTGGAGGCAGGAGGAGATGCGAGCCTGAAGGGAGGGGGAGAGGACAGGGGCGGAGATGTAGATCTGCGTGTCATCTGCGCAGAGATGGTAGTCAAAGTCGTGAGAGCAAATGAGTTCACCGAGGGAGTGAGTGTAAATGGAGAACAGAAGAGGGCCAAGAACTGACCCTTGAGGAACTCCAACAGTTAAAGGATGGGAGGGGGAGGAGGCTCCAGCGAAGGAGACCGAGAATGACCGGCCAGAGAGGTAAGAGGAGAACCAGGAGAGGACGGAGTCCGTGAAGCCAAGGTGAGATAAAGTATGGAGGAGGAGGGGATGGTGGACGGTGTCAAAGGCAGCAGAGAGGTCAAGGAGGATTAGAATGGAGTAGGAGCCATTGGATTTGGCAAGAAGGAGGTCATGGGTGACCTTAGAGAGAGCAGTCTCGGTAGAGTGGAGAGGACGGAAGCCAGATTGGAGGGGGTCTAGGAGAGAATGGGAGTTAAGGAATTCTAAGCATAAGTTTTCTTCGGCTTAATCTTTTCCCTTCATGCAACATTTTCCCCTTGCCTAATCTTTTCGCGGTCTTAACCTCTTCCCCTAGCCTGACCCTTTTGCCTAGCCTTAACATTTCCCCTATTCTAACCTTTTCCCCTAGCCTAACCTTTATCGCCAGCCGAACTCTTTCTCCTTGCCTAAGATTTTCTTTTAATCTAACATTTACAACTAGCCAAACCTTCCCCTTGCCAAACCCTTCCCCTAGCCTAACCTTTTCCCCTAGCCCTAATTTTTTCCCTAGCCTAAACTTTTGCCCTAGGCTAACCATTACCCCTGGTCTAACCTTTTCCCGTAGCCTAAGCTGCCAAATGTTTCCCTTGGCCTATCCGTTCCCCTGAACTAACCTTTTCCCAAGGCCTAACCTTTTCCCATGACCTAAGCTTTTCCCTTAGCCTAACGTTTTCCCCTACCCTAAACTTTTCCCCTACCTTAAACTTTTCCCCTACTTTAAACTTTTCCCCTAGCCTAACCTTTTCCCCAGGCTAACCATTTCCCATGGCCTAACTTTTTCACCTAGACTAGCTGCTTCCCCTAGCCTAACCTTTTCGCCCAGCCTATCATTTCTCACTACCCTAAACTTCTCCCTGGCATAACCTTCTCCCTGGCCTATCCTTTCCCTGCCCTAACCTTTTCCGCTGCCCTACCTTTTCCCTTAGCCTGTTTCCCCTAACTTAACCATTTCCCGAAGCCTAACCTTTTTCCCTAGCCTATCCTTTTCTGCAAACCTAAACTTCTCCCTGGCATAACCTTCTCCCTGGCCTATCCTTTTCCCTGGCCTAAACCTTTCCCTGGCCTAACCTTTTCCCTTAGCCTAACCTCTTCCCCTAGGTTAACTTTTCCCCTCGCCTAACTTTTTCCCTTAGTCTAATCTTTTACCTTAGGTTTACCTTTTCCTCTGGCCTAACCTATTTCTCTGGTCTAACCTATTCCTCTGGCTTAACCTATTCCCCTACTGTAACCTTTTCCCCTGTCCTAACTTATTCCCCAGGTCTAATCTTTTCCCCTAGCCTAAACATTTCCCCTGGCCTAACATTTTTCTTCTGCCTAACGTCTTCCTCTAGCCTAACCCTTTCCCCTAGCCTAACCTTTGCACCTGGCCTAACCTTGTCCCATGGCCTAAACTCTTCCCTTGATCTCCCCTTTTCCCCTGTCCTAACTTTTTCCCTAAACCTAACCATTTCCCCTAGGCTCATCTCTTCACCTAGCCTAACCTTTTCAGCTAGCCTAACCTTCTCCCTGGCCTAAGCTACTCCCTGGCCTAACCTTCTCCCTGGCCTAACCTTTTCCCCTAGCATCAACCTGTGCCCTAGCCTACCCTTTTCCCCTGGCTTACCCTTTTCCCCTGACCTAAACGTCTCCCCTGGCCTAATCTTTTCCCCTTGCTTAACCTTTTCTCCTGGCCTAACCTCTTCTCCTGGCCCATAACCTCTTCTCCTGGCCCAACCTTTTCCCTTAGCCTAACAATTTCCCCTAGCCTAACTTTTTCCCATAGCCTAACCTGACCCTTAGGCCTACCTTGTCCCCTAGCCTAACCTTTTCCCTGACCTAACCTTTTCCCCCAGCCTTAGCTCTTCCCCTGGCCTAACCTGACCCCTAACCTAACCTTTATCCTAGCCTAACCTTTTCCATAGGCCTAACCCTCTTCCTGGCCTAACCTTTTCCCCTAGCCTAACACTTTTTTCTCGCCTAACATTTTCCTCTAGCCTAACCTTTCCCCTAGTTTACTCTTTCCCCTAGCCTAATGTCTTCACCCAGCATAACATTTTCTGCTAGCCTAAGCTTCACCCTGGCCTAAACGTTTCCTCAGACTAAACTTTTCCCCACACCTAACTTTTTTCCCTGGCCTAACCTATTCCCCTAGCGTAATGTTTTCCCCTAGCCCAACATTTTTGCCCTAGCCAAACCTTTCCCCTAGCCTAACCTTTTCCCCATCCTTAACTTTTCCTCTGGCTTAACCTTTTTCCCTAGCCTAACCTTTCCCCTAGCCTAATGTTTTTGCCTAGCTTAACCTTTTACCTTGGCCTGTCCTTTTCCCTGACCTAACCCTTTAACCCAGCCTTACCTTTTTCCTTGGCCTTTTCCTCTTGCCTAACCTTTTCCCGTGGTCTAGCCATTTCCCGTAGCCTAACCATTTCCTGTAGCCTAACCACTTCCTGTAGCCTAACCACTTCCTGTAGCCTAACCTTTTCCCCTAGCCTATTTCCCATAGCCTAACCTGTTCCCCGAGGGCCGACCTTTGCCCCGAGGCCCCAGCCTTTTCCCGAGGCCCGACCTTTTCCCCGAGTCCAAATATTTTCCCCGAACTCAAACTTTTTCCCTGAGCCCAAACCTTTTCCATGAGCCCTAGCCTTTTCCCTGAGCCCTAGCCTTTCCCACTGAGCCCAAATTCTTTCCCCGAGCCCAAACGTTTTTCCCTTTGTCCCCGAACAATTTTCATTCAGGTTTGAGCTACGCAGCCTTTGCCTTGCAGTTTGGCCACGAACCCATTTCATTTCAATTTGGGTCCTGCAGCCTTAGCTTTGCACGTTTGGACCTGAAACCTTTGGTAACAGTTTGGTACCCCAAAATTTGCATTGCAGGTATTACCCTGAACCCTTTTGGTTCCAGTTCGTGCATCCTAGATTTTGCCCTGCAGGTTTGGCCCCAAATGCTTTTCATTCAGGTTTGGGCCCTGCAGTCTTTGCCTTGCAGCTTTGGTCCGAACACTTTTTGTTTCACTTCTGGTCCTCCAGCCTTTGCCTTGCAGGTTTGACCCCAGAGCCTTTGACTTGCATGTTGGGCCCCGAACCCTTCTCGCTCCTGTTTGGGCCGGGCTACCTTTGCCTCGCAACGTGGGCCCTGAACCCTTTCGTTCTGGTTTGGGACCTGCGGCCTTTGCCTTGTAGGCTGGGCCCTGAACCCATTTCGTTCCAGTTTGGAACCTGTAGACTTTGTTTTGAAGGTTTGGCCCCAAACCCTTTTGGTTCCAGTTTGGGTCTCCTAGAGTTTGCCTTGCAAGTTTGGCTCCGATCCCTTGCCATTCCAGTTTGGGCCCCGCAAGCTTTGCCTTTCTGGGTGGTTCGCGAACTCTTTTGGTTCCAAGATGGGCCCCAAAGCCTTTTCCTTGCAGGTTTGCCACATCAGTCTTTGCCTTGCAGCTCTGACCCTGAACCATTTTGGTCTCACTTTGGGCCTTGCAACCTTTGCCTTGCCGTTTTGGTCCCTTACCCATGTGGTTCGAGTTTGGGCCCCCTAGAGTTTGCCTTTCAGGTTTGGCTCCCAACCCTTTTTGTTCCAGTTCCCACCTCCCCCCCGCCCCCCACCCCTCCAACCACAGTTTACCTGTCAGGTTCGGGCCCGGAACCCTTTTGGTTCTAGTTTTGACCCCAGAGATTTTGTCTGGCAAATTTGGTCCTTGAACACTTTTGATTACAGTTTGGGCCCCGCAGACTTTGCCTTGCAGGTTGTCCCTGAACCCTTTTTGTTCAGGTTTGTCTGCCCAGACATTGCTTTGCAAGTTTGGCCCTGAACCCTTTATCTTCCAGTTTAGGCCCCACAGCTTTTGCCTTGCAGGTTTAGCCCTGAACACTTTTCTTTCAAGTCTGGATCCCACAGGCTTTGCCGTGCAGGATTGGCCCCCAACCCTTTTGGTTCCCTTTTGGCAGCCTTTGCCTTGCAGGTTTGGCCCTGAATCATTTTGGTTCCAGTTTGGGTCCTGCAGCATTTGCTTTGCAGTTTTGCGCCCCGCCTCCCAATCTTTGCCTTGCAGGTTTGGCCTTGTACACATTTGATACCAGTTTGGCTTCCCCAGGGTTTGCCTTACAGTTTTGGCCCCTAACCCTTTGGGTTCCAGTTTGGGCCACCTCAAGTTTGTCTTGCAGGTTGGGCCCCGAACCCCTCTCATTCCAGTTTGGGCCAGGCAGCCTTTGCCTTGCAGGGTAGGTCCTTAACCCTTTGGGTTACAGTTTGAGCCCCCTAGAGTTTGCCTTGCAGGGTTGGCCCCCAAAACCTTTTGGTTCTAGTTTGGGCCCCACAGCCTTTGCCTGGCAGTTATGGCTCCCAACCCTTTTTGTTCCAGTGTGGCCTCCCCAGAGTTTCCCTTGCATGATTGGACTCGAACCAGTTTCATTTCAGTTTTGGCCCCACAGCCTATGGCTTGCAGCTTTGTCCCCGAACCCTTTTGGTTCCAGTTAGAGCCCCCTCAGGTTTGCTTTGTAAATTTGCCCCCAAGCCCTATTCGCTAAGGTTTGGTCCCTGCAGCCTTTGTCTTGCTGGTTTGGGCCCAAACCCTTTTTCTTCCAGTTTGGGTCCTGCAGAATTTGTTTTGCAGGTTAGGCCCTGAACGATCTTGGTTCCAGTTTGGGTAGCTCAGCCTTTGCCTTGCTGGTTTGGCCCTGAACCCATTTCATTACAGTTTGGTTCCTGCAGCCTTTGCCTTGAAGGTCTAGACCCTATCCCTTTTGGTACCAGCTTGCCCCCTGGCCCTCCTGGGATTTGCCTTGCAGGTAATGCCCCAAACCCTTTGGGTTTCAGTTTGCAACCATTAGAGTTTGCCTTGCAGGTGTGGCCCTGAACCCTTATCATTCTGGTTTGGGCCCCCAGCCTTTGCCTTGTAAGTTTGTCCCCGAACCCTATTGGTTCCAGGTTTGGCACCATCACCTTTGCTTTCCAGGCCTGGCCCCAAAGACTTCGCATTCCAAATTGGGCCCCCAGCCTTTGCCTTCTAAGCCTGGCTTTGAACCCTTCTCGTCCCAGGTTTGGCCCCCCCGCCTATGCCATTCCAGGGCTGGCCCCGAAGCCTTCACATTGCAGGTGTGTCTCCCCCAACCACCTTTTCCTTCCCAGCCTGGCCCCAAAGCCTTCTCGTTCCGGGTTTGCCCCCCTCCCTCAGCCTTTGCCTTCCAGGCCTGGAACCTGAAACCTTCTCATTCCAGGTTGGGCCCCCCAGCTTTTGCCTTCCAGGCCTGGCCCCGAACCCTAAATGCTCCAGTTTGGGCCCCTGCACCTTCACCTTCGAGGCCAGTCCCCGAAGCCTTCTTGTTCCAGGTTGGGCACCCCACCTTTGCCTTCAAGGCCTGGCCCTGAACCCTTGTGGGCAAGTCACTTAACTTCTCGGTGCCTCAGTTCCCTCATCTGTAAAATGGGGATTAAGACTGTGAGCCCCATGTGGGACAACCTGATTCCCCTGTGTCTACCCCGGCGCTTAGAACAGTGCTCTGCACATAGTAAGCACTTAACAAATACCAACACTCTTCTTTTCCCAGGTTGGATCATCCTGGCTTTGCCTTCCAGGCCTGGCCCCAAAGCCTTCTCGTTCCAGGTTAGGCCCCCCCGGCCTTTGCCTTCCAACACTGGTCCCGAACAATTCTTGTACCAGTTTGGGCCGCCCTGCCTTTGCCTTCCACGTTTGGCCCCCTGCCTTTGCCTTCCAGTTTGCCCCCCCCACACACACACCTTTGCCTTCCAGTCCTAGCCCGAACCCTTCTCGTTCCAGGTTTGCCCCCCCATCCCACTTTTGCCTTCCCGGCCTGGCTCCAAATCCTTCTCATTTAAGATTAGGGCCCCCACCTTTGCCTTCCAGATTCCACCCCCGCTCCCCCAGCCTCGCCTTGCAGGCCTGATCCCGAACACCTTTTGTTCCAGTTTGGGTCCCCTAGTTTTTGCCTTCCAATTTTGCCACCCCCCCGCCCCCAGCCTGTGTCTTGCAGGTTTGGCTATGAAACCTTATCGTTCCAGTTTTGCCTCCAGACTTTGCCTTGCAGGTTTGGCCCAAACACTTTTCATTACAGTTTGGGTCTCCCAGTCTATGCCTTGTAGGTTTGGCTCTGAACCCTTATCGTTTCAGTTTTGCCCCCCAGAATTTGACTTGCAAGTTTGGCCCCAAACCCTTTTCATTCCAGTTTGGGCCCCCCAGCCTATGCCTTGTAGGTTTGAACCCGAACCCTTTTCCTTCCAGTTTTGATCCACCAGCCTTTGTCTTGCAGGTTTGGTCCCGAACATTTTTCGTTCCAGTTATGCCCCCCTAGCTTTTGCCTTGCAGGTTTGGCCCAGAACTCTTCTCGTTCCATTTTGGGCCCCCCAACATTTGTCTTCTAGATTTGTCCACCCAGGCATTGCCTTGCAGGTTTGGCCCCGAACCCTTTTCGTTCCAGTTTATGCCCCGCAGCTTTTGCCTTGTGGGTTTGCCCCTGAACCCTTTTAGTTCCAGTTTGGGCCCCACGATCTTTGCCTTGCTAGTTTGGAACTGAATCCTTTTCATTCCAATTTTAGGCTCCATAGCTTTTACCTTGCAGGTTTGCCTCCCCACCCCCCCAGCCCTTTTTCTTGCAGGTTGGGCCCAGAACCCTTTTCATTCCAGCTTGGGCCCCCCAGACTTTGCATTGCAGGATTGGCACCGAGCCCTTTTCATTCCAGTTTGGGCTCCGGAGACTTGGCCCTCCAGATTTGCCCACCCAGCCTTTGCCTTGCAGGCCTTGCCCCAAACCCTTTTTGTTCCAGTTTGGGTCCCCCAGTTTTTGCCTTCCAGTTTGCCCCCCCCCCCCCCACCTTTTCCCTTGCAGGTTTGGCCCCCACCCATTTTGTTCCAGTTTGGGCCCACAGTCTTTGCCTTGCAGGTTTGGCTCCGAACTCTTTTCATTCCAGTTTGGGCCCCGCAGTGTTTGCCTTACAGGTTTGACCCCAAAGCATTTTCGTTACAGTTTGGGCCCCGAAATCTTTGCCTTACAGATTTGGATCCGAACCATTTTCGTTCCAGTTTGGGTCCCCCCAGCTTTTGCCTTGCAGGTTTGGCCACAAACCCTTTACGTTCCAGTTTGGGCCCCCGCTCTTGCCTTGCAGGTTTGGTCCTGAACGGTTTCCCTTCCAGTTTGGATGCCCTGCTCTTGCCTTGCAGGTTTGGCCCCGAACACTTTTCGTTCCAGTTTGGCCACCCTGCTTTTCCCTTGCAGGTTTGCCCCCCCTCAATCTTTTGCCTTGCAGGTTTGGCCCCGATGCCTTTTCATTCCAGTTTGGGTCCCACAAACTTTGTCATGCAGGTTGGGCCCGGAACGCCGTTGTTTCCAGTTTGGGTCCCATAGCCTTTGCCTTGCAGGTTTGGCCCCAAACCAGTTTCATTTCAGTTTGGGCCCCGCAGCCTTAGCCCTGCAGGTTTGCCCCCTCAGCCTTTGCTTTGCAGGTTTGACCCCGAACCATTTTGGTTCCAGTTTGAGCTCCACAGCCTTTGCCTTGCAGGTTTGGCCCCGAACACTTTGCGTTTCAGTTTGGTCCTCGCAGTCTTTACCCTGCAGGTTGGGCCCCGAGCACTTCTGGATCCAGTTTAGGCCCCGCAGGTCTGGCCCCAAATCCATCTGGTTCCCTGGAGTTTGGCCCCAAACTCTTTTTGATCAAGTTTGGGCCCCACAGATTGTGCCTTGCAGGTTTGGGCTCCCAACCCTTTTTTATTCCTGTTTGGCCCACCCAGAGTTTGCCATCCAGGTTTCTCCATGAAGGCTTTTTGTTTAAGTTTGGGTCCCGCAGACTTTTCCTTGCAGGTTTGGTCCCGAACACTTTTGATACTCCTTTGGCCCCCGCAGAGTTTGCCTTGCAGGTTTGGCCTGATCCCTTTTGGTTCCAGTTTGGGCGCCCTAGAGTTTGCCACACAGGTTTGGTCCTGAATGCTTTTCGTTTGGGTTTGGGCCCCGCAGCCTTTGCCTTGCAGGTTGGGCCCCAAACACTTTTCGTCCCTGTTTAGGCCCCACAGATTTTGCCTTGCGGGTTGGGCCCAGAATCATTTTGGTTTCACTTTGGGCTCCACAGACTTTGCTTTACAGGTTTGCCCCCGCCATCCCTTGCCTTGTAGCTTTGACCCCTAACTCTTTTGGTTCCTGTTTGGGTCCTACACCCTTTGCTTTGCAGATTTGGCCCTGAATCCTTTTTGTTCCAGTTGGGGCTGCCTAGAGTTTGCCTTGTAGTTTTGGTACAGAAACCTTTCCATTCAGGTTTGGGCCCTGCTGCCTTTGCCTTGCATGTTTGGCCCCCAATCCTTTTTGTTTCAGGTTGGCCCCCCCGAGAGTTTGCCTTCCAGGTTTGCCCCCAATCCATTTCGTTTCAGTTTGGTTCCCGTAGCCTTTGCTTTGCAGTTTGGGTGTGGAACCATTTTGGTACCAGTTTGGACCCCCTAGAGTTTCTTTGCAGGTTTGGCCCCGAACCCTTTTCATTCAGGTTTGGGCCCCGAAGCCTTTGCCTTGCAGGTCTGGCCTCTAACCTTTTTGTTTTCAGTTTGTGCCCCCTAGAGTTTGCCTTGCAGGTTTAGACCCAAACACTTTTCATTCCACTTTGGGCCCTCAGCCTTTGCTTTGCAGCTTTGGCCCCGAACCCTTTTGTTTCCAGACTAAGCCCCACAGCTTTGCCTTGCAGGCTTGCCCCCCACATTCCTTGCTTTGCAGGTTTTCCCCTAAGTTTTTTAGTACCAGTTTGGGCACCGCAGCCTTTGCCTTGCAGGTTTGGTCCAGAAATCACTTCATTCCTGTTTGGGCCCCCTAGAGTTTAACTTGGAGTATTGGCCCAGAACCCTTTTTGTTCAAGTTTGGGCCCTGCTTCCTTTGCCTTGCAGGTTTGCCCCCCAACACTTTTCAATCAGGTTTGGGCCCCGCATCCTTTCCCTTGCAGGTATGGCCCGGACCATTTTTGTTCCAGTTTGGCCCCCACAGAGTTTGCCCTTGCTAGATAGGCCCCCATCACTTTTCATTCAGGTTTGGGGCCAAACATGCAAGGCAAAGGTTGGGGGAGCAAACCTTCAAGTCAAAGGCTGCAGGGCCCAAAGTAGATACAAAAGTCTTCAGGGCAAGGCAAACTCTAGGAGGCCCAAAATGGAGCCAAAATGGTCCGGGCCCAAACCTGCAAGGCAAAAGCTGCAGGACCAAAACTGGAAACAAAAGGGTTAGGGGCCAAAGCTGTAAGGAAAATTCTAGGGGGCCCAAAATGGAATGAGAAGGGTTTGGGGCCCAATCAGCAAAGCAAAGGTTGCGGGGCCCAAAGTGGAACTAAAAGGGTTTGGGCCAAACCTACAAGGTAGGTTGTAAAAGGCCCAAACCTTTTAACGTTCCAATTTGTGTCCCCAGATTTTACCTTGCAGATTGGTCCCGAACCCTTCTCTTTCCCTGAACCTTTTCATTCCATTTTGGGCCCCGCAGCCTTTGCCTTGCAGGTTTGACCCCGAGTCTTTGCTTTGCAGGTTTGGCCCCAAACTCTTTTGTTTCCCATTGGGCCCTGCAGCCTTTGCTTGCAGGTTTGGCCCCGAACCCTTTTGGTCTCAGTTTGGGCCCCGCGGCTCTGCCTTGCAGGCATGCTCCCCCAAGGGTTTGCTTTGCAGGTTTGGCCCCAAACCCTTTTTGTTCAGACTAGGCCCCACAGCCTTTGCCTTGCAGGTTTTGCCCTGATCCCTTTTTGTTCCAATTTAGGCCCCGCAGCCTTTCTCTTGCAGGTTTGGCCCCAAAGCCTTTGGTATCCAGTTTGGGCCCCATAGAGTTTGCTTTGCAGGTTTGTCCCCAAACCATTTTTGTTCAGGTTTGGGGCCCGAAACCTTTGCCTTGCAGATTTGGCCCCCAACCCTTTTTGGTCCAGTTTGTCCCCCCCAGACTTTGCCTTTCAAGTTGGTCCCCGTATCCTTTTCTTTTCAGTTTGGGTACCATAGCTTTTACTTAACAGATTTGTCCCCGAACACTTTTGGTACCAGTTTGGGCCCCTAAAGTTTGTTTTGAAAGTTTTGCCCTGAACCTTTTCGGTGATGTTTGGGGCCCTGCAGCCTTTGCCTTGCAGGTTTTGCCCCGAACACGTCTAGTTGGTGTGTGGGCAAGGAAGCAAGTGCCTTGCAGATTGGCCCACGAACTCTTTTTGTTCACTTCCAAACACTTTTGGTTCCAATTTGGAACCCCTAGAGTTTGCCTTGCACATTTGTACCTGAACCCCTTTCATTCAGGTTTGGGCCCTGCAGCCTTTGTCTGCACTGGTTCCCAATGCTTTTTCTTCCAGTTTAGCACCCCCAGAGTTTGCCTTGCAGGTTTGTCACCGAACCCTTTTGTTTCAGTTGGGTCCTGCAGCCTTTGCCTTGCAGGTTTAGCCACAAACACTTTTGGTACCAGTTTGGCCACCCAATAGTTTGCCTTGAGGTTTGGCATGAACCCTTTTGGTTCCACTTTGGGTCCCTCAAACTTTGCCTTTTGCAGGTTGGGCCCGGAACCCTTTTGGTTTCACTTTGGGCCGCGCACCTTTGCCATGCAGGTTTGCTCTCCCATTCTTGGCTTTGCAGCTTTGAACGTGAATCATTTTTATTCCTGTTTGGGCCCTCAGCCTTTGTCTCGCAGGTTTGGCCATGACTCCTTTTGGTTCCAGTTTGGGCCCCCTAGAGTTTGCCTTTCAGGTTTGGCTCTGAATGCTTTTCATTCAGCTTTGGGCCCGCAGCCTTTGCCTTACAGGGTTGGCCCCAAGCCATCTCATTCCAGTTTGGGCCAAGCAGCCTTTGCCTTGCAGGTTTGGCCCCAAACCCTTCTAACTTCAGTTAGGACCCCCTAGAGTTTGCCTTAGAGGATTGGCCCCGAACCCTTTTGGTTGTGTTTCGGGCCCTGTGGACTTTGCCTTTCAAGTATGGCCCCCAACTCTTTTTGTTCCAGTGTGGGTCCCACAGCCTTTGCCCTGCAGTTTGGGCCCCAAACTCTTCTCGCTCCATTTTGGGCCAGGCAGGTTTTGCCTTGAAGGTTTGGTCCCGAATGCTTTTCGTTCAGGTTTGGGCCCCACAGCCTTTGCCTTGCAGGTTTGGCCCCAACACTTTTGTTTCCAGTTTGGGCTCCACAGCCTTTTGCCTGGCAGCGTGTGCCCCCACCCCACGCCACAGCCTTTGCTTTTTCAGGTTTGGTCCAAGCCCCTTTGGTTCCAGTTTGGGCCCTGCAGCCTTTGCCTTGCAGGTTGGGCCCTGAACCCTTTTCGTTTGGAGTTTGGGCCCCTCAGCCTTTTCCTTGAAGTATGGCCCCCAACCCTTTTTGTTCCAGTATCGGTCCGCAGCCTATGCCCTGCACTTTGGGCCCCAAACCCTTCTCGTTCCATTTTAGGCCAGGCAGGCTTTGCCTTTCAGCTTTGTTCCCCCAGCCCTTTGCCCTTGCAGGTTTGGCTCCCAACCCTTTTCATTACAGTTTAGGCCCCACAGCCTTTGCCATGCATCTTTGGCCCTGAAGCCCTTTTTTGGTTCCCAGTTTGGGCCCCCTAGAGTTGTGCCTTGTAGGTTTTGCCCATAACCTTTTTCGTTCCGGTTTTGGCCCTGAAGCCTTGGCTTGCAGCTTTAGCCCCGAAACCTTGTTGGTTCCAGTTTAGGACCTGCAGCCTTTGCCTTGCAGGTTTGGCCCCAAACACATATGCTGGCCATTAGGGTCCCGCAGCCTTTGCCTTGCTGGTTTGGCCCTGACACTTTCCGTTCCAGTTTGGTTCCCCACAGTCTTTGCTTTGCAGGTTTGCCCCCCCAGGCTTTGCTTTGCGAATTTGGCCCCAAACTCTTTGTTTCCAGTAATGGCCCCGCAGCTTTGCTTGCAGGTTGGCCCCAAACCCTTTTGGTTCCAGCTGGGGCCCCGCTGTCTTTGCCTTGCAGGTGTGACCCCCGAGCCTTTGCTTGCAGGTTTAGCCCCGAAACCCATTTGGTTTCAGTTTGGGCCCCACAGCTTTGCCTTGCAGGTTTGGCCCCAAAAGCTTCTTGTTCAGTTTGGACCCTGCAGCCTTTACCTTACAGGTTTGCCCCCAATCCTTCTTGTTCCTGTTTGGACCGGTCAGCCTTTGCCTTGCAGGTTAGGCCCAGAACTGTCTTCATTCCAGGGTGGGCCCCGCAGACTTGGCCTTGCAGGTTGGCCTGGAAGGCTTTTGGTCCCAGTTTGGGTCCTGCAGCCTTTTCCTTGCAGGTTTGGCCCTGAACCCTTTTGGATACAGTTTTGGCCCCCTAGATTTTGCCTTGCAGGTTTGCCCTGTACCCTTTTTCGTCTTACTGAATGGACTGCATTGCTACCCCAAAAAGAAAAGGGGGTTGTAGGGTAAGGTGTGTGTGTGTGAATAAAAGGAGGAAGAAGAGTAATGAGGCTGATGCCACTCATGGGAGAACAGGGACCTGGGCTCTGTGCAGGAAGCTAGCTCTGTCTGGTTTGCCGGGGACTGAGAAGATAATTCTATAGATAGGTCAAGGCTTCTGGGACTACAATCCTGACTGCAGGGTCACTGCACAGCCTCACTCTTTGGAGAAGGGACTCTTTTGTGCTCTTTGTGGAAGTTTGTGGTTTCTAATATCAGGAGGAGATGAGGGTGTCTCCCCTGTTTCTCTCTGAGAAGCAGAGTTGTGCAGATTCCTACCTGAAATCGAGTTCATAGTGGTTTGGCCTGGGAGGATAGAAGGCAGGTATTGTACCAGAAACTGAATTCTATCCAGTGTGCATGCAGTTCTGCACCATCAGTCAATCAAGTGGATTGATGGAGTGCCTCCTGTGTGCAGAGCACTGTACTAAGCACATGGGAGAGTCCCCGTAAGACAGACACATTCCCTGCCCATAACAAGTTTACAGTCTAGAAGGGGAGGCAGACATCAATTTAAATACGTGAATACATAAATGAATGAGGGCAGATTGTTGCAGTCATCTTAGTGAGGTGGTCTGCCTTTAACCCTCACCTCTTTGGGTGATAGGTTTAATGTTTGGTGGAGGAGAGGGAAAATGGTATCTGCCAAAGAAATCTATCTCATCTGCAATCTCCTACCCCTCCTTCTCCAGCTATGAAACAGTAGAATCTGCAGAAGTCTGAAGGGTATGGCCACAGAAGCAGAGGGCAGGGCAAAGGTCAGGGAGAGGGAATCTTGCCCCTCATTAATCCACGTGTGTCTCTTAAGGCCAGGTTCCACAACTCCAGATGTGTTTCAGTCAGGACTGGTGGAGAAGGTGTAGCGACATTTTGCTTCCATTAGACCCAAACTATACTGCCTCCTACGCAGTGGAGAGCTCTGCAGTGATTCCTGTGTTGTGGAGGGAGCAGGAGGTGGGTGTTGGGGAGAAGGGGAGCACGGGTCTGTCCTGCTGGCTCAGACATAGAAAAGGTATTTGCCCCCCAACCTCCTCAAAAAAACTAGGTTGTCTGCAATCTTCTATGCCTCCTCCAACTCTGAGAAAGACAAGAGACAGACACATTAAGAGCAATGAAACATTAAAACACAGCACACGTGCACAAAATAAAACCCAAATCAGCTTTTTTCCTCTTCTCTCATTCCCTTGTATGTCAAATAGCAGAAATGTGAGCTTATTTGGGGAAGACATCTTGGAGATGTGATTTTAATAGGGCTCTGAAGGTGGGGAGAGTGATGGTTTTTCTGCTTTACAGGGCCAGACTGTTCTGACTGCTCCTGGGGTCCAGGGTCATCAGGTCGGATGTGGGAACTGTGAGGAGGGAACTCAGACAGGAAAGGAAGGTAGGGCAGGGGTTCAGGACAGAGATGAGAACCCCTGGAGAGCTGTTTGGAATTTGTGTTTCCTTGGTCAAATCCTTTCATGCTAGAGATTCAATCCAATCCTATCCCTTATCCCCTATCCCATCGTACCCTATCTTTCCCAAAGCCATCCCCTCTTCCAATGAGCTGCTAGGGCTCCCTCCAGGGACACCTGATCTCTAACCCAGCTGTTTCCAATCAGGTGGATTACTGAGGTCAAGCCGGGCCCTGCCCCTCCCCTCTCCCCCGCCCTATGTAAGCCACCAGAGCTTGAGGCTATATGGAGTTGAGTGTATTGGCTTCAATGGGAGGGGTTGTGGATTTTAGGAGGATAAGAGGAACGAAGATAAGAGGAGATGTGGAGTTGGGGGTAACTTTGTATCTGCTTTCTGGCTTGCTTAGTAGAGGCTCTTCTGGGCTAGGTAATTTCCTTAAAGGTGTTCCAGGTTTCCCCCCAGCCTTTGACTTCCCGGCTTGACCCCGAAGCCTTTGCGTTCCGGGTTTGCCTCCCCCACCTCCGCCCCACCCTTTGCCTTCCTGGCCTGGCCCCTAAGCCTTTATGTTCCAACTTTGGCCCCCCCCAGCCTTTACCTTCCCGACCTAGCCCCGAAGACCTCTCATTCCAGGTTGCCCTCCCGCACCCCCACCGCCGCCTTGATTCCAGGCCTGGCCCGGAACCTTTCTCATTCCAGGTTGGGCCCACCCTGCCACTGCCTTCCAGGCCTGGCCTCAAAGCCTTCTCATTCCAGGTTTGGCCCCCGCCTTTGCCATAGAGGTTGGACACCCCCACCGTTTCCTTCCAGGCCTGGCCCCAAACCCTACTCGTTGGTGGTTGGCCTCCCCGGGCCTTTGCCTTCCAGGCCTGGCCCCGAACACTTCTTGTTCTAGGTTTGGCCCTCGCCTCTGCCTTCGAGATTGGACACCCCGCTGTTTCCTTCCAGGCCTGGAAGGAAACTGGGCATGTCACTCTGGGCATGTCACTCCCCTGCTTAAACACCTCCAGTGGTTGCCTATCAACCTCCGCTCCAAACAAAAACTCTTCACTCTAGGCTTCAAGGCTCTACATTACCTTGCCCCTTCCTACCTCTCCTCCCTTCTCTCTTTCTACTGCCCACCACACACGCTCCGCTCCTCCGCCACCCACCTCCTCACCGTCCCTCGGTCTTGCCTAACCTGCCATCGACCCCTGGGCCACGTCCTCCCGCGGTCCTGGAATGCCCTCCCTCCTCACCTCCGCCAAACTAATTCTCTTCCCCTCTTCCAAACCCTACTTAAAACTCACCTCCTCCAAGAGGCCTTCCCAGACTGAGCTCCCCTTCTCCCTCTACTCCCTCTACCGCCCCCCTTCACCTCTCCGCAGCTTAACCCTCTTTTCCCCCATTTCCCTCTGCTCCTCCTCCTCTATCTTCCCATCCCCTCAGCACTGTACTCGTCTGCTCAACTGTATATATTTTCATTACCCTATTTATTTTGTTATTGAAATGTGCATCGCCTCGATTCTATTTAGTTGCCATTGATTTTACGAGATGTTCTTCCCCTTGACTCTATTTATTGCCATTGTTCTCATCTGTCTGTCTCCCCCGATTAGACTGTAAGCCCGTCAAACGGCAGGGACTGTCTCTATCTGTTGCCGACTTGTTCATTCCAAGCGCTTAGTACAGTGCTCTGCACATAGTAAGCGCTCAATAAATACTATTGAATGAATGAATGAAAGGCCTGGCCCCAAAACCTTCTCGTTCCACTTTGGGCCACCTTGCTTTTCCTTGGCAGGTTTGCCCCCTCCAACCTTTGTCTTGTAGGCCTGGCCCTGAACCCTTTTTGCTCCATTTTGGGTCCCCCAGTTTTTGCCTTCCAGTTTTGCCCCCCCCAAGCCCTTATCTTCCAGGGTGGGCCCTGAACCCTTTTAATTCCAGGTTGGGCCCTGCAGCCTTTGCCTTGCAGGTTTGGCCCTGAATCCTTCTCATTCCTGTTTGAGCCAGGCAGCCTTTGCCTTGCAGGTTTGTCTCCAAACCCTTTTTGTTCCAGTTTGGCCCCTGCAGCCTTTGCCCTCCAGATTTGGCCCCCAAAGCTTTTTGTTCCAATTTGGAGCCCCCAGTCTTTGCCTGGCGGGTTTTGTCCCAAACACATTTTGTTCCAGTGTGGACCCTGCAGCCTTTGCCTTGCAGGTTTGGCCCTGAGCCGTTTTCTTTCCAGTTTGGCCCCATAGCCTTTACATTGCCGGTTTGGCCCTGAACACTTTTCTTTCCAGTTTGGGCCCTCCAGACTTCAACTTGCAGGTTTGGCCCGAACCCTTTTCATTCCAGTTTGGACCTCCATGCCTTTGCCTTCCAGATTTCCCCACCCAGCCTCTGCCTTGCAGGCCTGGCCCTGAAATCTTGTCGTTCCAGATTGGGTCCCACAGCCTTAGCATTGGGGCCCTGCAGCCTTTGCCTTGAAGGTTTGGCCCCAAACCCTTTTGGTCTAATTTGGGCCCGCACCCTTTGCTTTGCAGGTTTGTCCACCTAGCCTGTGTTGCAGGGTTGGCCCGAATGCTTTTCGTTCCAGTTGGGGCCCCGCAGCCTTTCCCTTGTAGATTTGGCCCTGAACCCTTTTCATTCCAGTTTGGGCCATGCAGCTTTTTTTCTCACAGGTTTGGCCCTGACCTCTTTTTGTTTCAGTTTGGGCACCACAGCCTTTGCCTTGTAATTTCTGGCCCCGAACCCTTTTCGTTCCAGTTTGGGCCCCCATACTCTTGCCTTTCAGTTTTAACGCCTAAACCTTTTCGTTCCAGTTTGGAAGCCGTAGCCTTTGATGTGCAGGTTTGGCCCCGAACCGTTTTCATTCCAAGTTGGACCTCGCTTTTTACCTTGCAGGTTTGGCTCGAACCCTTTTCGTTCCAGTTTGTGTCCCACAGCCTTTGCCCTCCAGGTTTGGCCCTGAAAGTTTTTTGTTCCAATTTGGGCCCGCAATATTTGCCTTGCAGGTTTGGCCCCAAACCATTTTCTTTTCAGTTTGGGGCCCCCCCGCTTTTGTCTTGCATGTTTGGCCCCATACCCCTTTCTTTCCAATGTGGGCCCTGCAGCCTTTGCCTTGTAGGTTGGCTCCCCCCTGCCTTTGCCTTGCAGGTTTGATCCCGAACCATTTTCGTTCCAGTCCTGGCCCCTCAGCCTTTGCCTTGCAGGTTTGGCCGCAATTACCTTTTGTTCCAGTTTGGGCCCCACAGCTTTTGCCTTGCCGGTTTGTCCCCGAACCCTTTTTGTTTCAGTTTGGGGCCCACAGCCTTTGCCTTTGAGGTTTGGCTCCTTATCCTTTTCGTTCCCGTTTCGAGACCCCCTGCTTTTGCCTTGCAGCTTTGGCCACGAACCATTTTCATTCCAGTTTTGACCCCACAGTCTTTGCCTTGAAGGTTTGGCCCTGAACCCTTTTCGTTGCAGTTTATGCTCCACAGCCTTTGCCTTGCATGTTTGGCCCCGAACCCTTTTGGTTCCAGTTAAGGCCCCGCAGCCTTTGCCTTGCAGGTTTGGCCCTAAACCCTTGTGGTACCAGTTTGCCCCTGCCAGAGTTTGCCTTGTGGATTTGGCCCTGAACCCCTCCCTCCTCGCAAGTGCCATCCCCTCCACCTGTGCTTCGGACCCTAAACCCGTCAATGGGCAGGGATTGTCTCTATCTATTAACGAATTATACATTCCACACGCTTAGTACAGTGCTCTGCACATAGTAATCGCTCAATATATACCACTGAATGAATGAAAATTCCTGCTCACCTTATAAAACCACTGCCCCTTCCCTCCTTCCTTCCTTAACTTCTATCTTTAACTACTCATTCTCCAATGGCTTCTTCGCCTCTGCCTTCAAACATACCTATGTCTCCCCCATCCCAAAAAGACCCTCTCTCGACCCCACTTCCCTTTCCAGTTATTGCCCTATCTCCCTCCTATCCTTCTTTTCCAAACTCCTAGAACAAGTCGCCTACACTTGCTGCCTTGAATTCCTCAGCTCCAACTCTCTCCTGTACCCCTTCCAATCTGGCTTCCGTCCCAATCTGGCTTCCGTCCCCTCCACTCTACCGAGACTGCTCTCTCAAAGGTCACCCATGACCTCCTTCTTGCCAAATCCAATAGCTCCTTCTCTATCCTAATCCTCCTCGACCTCTCAGCTGCCTTTGGCACTGTCGACCATCCCCTTATCCTCCACGCCTTATCTCACCTTGGCTTCACGGACTCCATCCTCTCCTGCTTCTCCTCTTATCTTTCTGGCTGTTCATTCTCGGTCTCCTTCACGGGTTCCTCCTCCCCCACCCATCCACTAACTGTAGGGGTTCCTCAAGGGTTAAGTTCTTGGCCCTCTTCTGTTCTCCATCTATACTCACTCCCTTGGTGATCTCATTCGCTCCCACAGTTTCAACTATCATCTCTATGCAGATGACACCCAAATCTACATCTCCTCCCCTGTTCTCTCCCCCTCCCTTCAGGCTCGTATCTCCTACTGCCTCCAGGATGTCTCCACTTGGATGTCTGCCCGCCACCTAAAACTCAACATGTTCAAAACTGAGCTCCTTATCTTCCCTCCCAAATCCGGTCTTCTTCCTGAGTCCCCTGTCACTGTGGACGGTACGAACATCCTTCCCATCTCTCAAGCCCGCAACCTTGGTGTCATCCTTGACTCAGCTCTCTCATTCACCCACACATCCAATCTGTCACCAACGCCTGCCAGTCTCACCTTTACAATATCGCCAAGATCTGCCCTTTCCTCTCCATCCAAATGACTATCGTACTGGTACCAGCTTTCATAATATCCCGGCTGGATTATTGTGTCAGCCTTCTCTCTGATCTCCTTTCCTCCTGTCTCTTCCCACTCCAGTCTATTCTTCCTTTTGCTGCCCAGATCATCTTCCTGTGGAAACGCTCTGGGCATGGCACTCCGCTCCTTAAAAACCTCCAGTGGTTCCTATCAACTTCCGTACGAAACAAAAAACTCCTCACTCTGGGCTTCAAGGCTCTCCATCACCTTGCCTCCTCCTACCTCACCTCCCTTCTCTTTCTACTGCCCACCCCGCACACTCCGCTCCTCTGCAGCTCACCTCCTCACAGTCCCCAGTTCAAGCCTATCCCGCTGAGGACCTCTGGCCCATGTCCTACTGCTGTCCTGGAATGCCCTTCCTCCTCACCTCCGCCAAACTAACTCTCTTCCCCTCTTCCAAACTCTACTCCTCTAAGCTCAACTCCAAGCTCAACTCCTCTAAGAGGCCTTCCCAGACTGAGCTACCCCTTTTCCCTCTGCTCCCTCTGCTCCCTCTCTGCTCCCCTCCGCCCTCTGCGCCCTCCCCTTTCCCCCCTCCCCACTTCCCCTCAGTTAAGCCCCATTTCCCTCCGCTCCTCACCCTTTCCCTTCCCCTCCCCCTCCCCTCAGCACTGTGCTCATTTGTATATATTTTTATTACCCTATTTATTTTGTTAATAAAGTGTTCATCCCCTTGATTCTATTTATCGTGATTATGTTGCCTTGTTTCTGTCTGTCTGTCTCCCCCGATTAGACTGTGAGCCCGTCATTGGGCAGGAACTGTCTCTGTGTGTTGCCGAACTGTACATTCCAAGCACTTAGTACAGTGCTCTGCACATAGTAAGCGCTCAGTACATACTATTGAACTAATGAATGAATGAATGAATCAGGTTTGGGCCCCGTAGCCTTTGCCTTGCAGGTTGGGCCTGGAACCCTTTTAGTTCCATTTTGGATTCCACAATCTTTACCTTGCAGGTTTGGCCCCCAATCCTTGGCCTTGCAGCTTTTCCCCCTAATCCTTTTAGTACCAGTTTGGGCGCCGCAGCCTCCACCTAGCAGGTTTGGCCCGGAACCTTTTTGCTTCCAGTTTAGGCCCCGCAGCCTTTGCCTTGCACATATGGCCCGCAACCCTAATTGTTCCAGTGTGACCACCCCTAGATTTTGCCTTGCAGGTTTTGCCCCAACCCGTTTTGTTTCAGTTTGGGTCCCACAGCCTTTGGCTTGCAGGTTGACCCAGAACCCTATTGGTACCAGTTTGGCCCCTCCAAGAGTTTGCCTTTCAGGTTTGGTCCTGAACCCTTTTCATTTCAGTTTGGGTCCTGCAGCCTTTGCCTTGAAGGTCTGGACCCCAACACTTTTGGTACCAGCTTGCCCCCACTCCGACCCGAGTTGCCTTGCAGGTAATGTCCCAAACCCTTTTGGTTCCAGTTTGGGACCCCTAGAATTAGCCTTGCAGGCTTGGACCCGAACACTTTTTATTCAGGTTTGGGACCCACAGCCTTTGCCTTGCCTTTGCTTTGCCTTTGCCTTTGACTCCCCCGATTAGACTGTAAGCCTGTCATTGGGCAGGGACTGTCTCTATCTGTTGCCGATTTGTACATGCCAAGCACTTAGTACAGTGCTCTGCACATAGTAAGCACTCAGTAAATACTATTGAATTGAATTTGCCTTGCAGGTTTGGCTCCGAGCCCTTCTCGTTCCAGCTTGGGCCAGACAGCCTTTCCCTTGCAGGTTTGGCCCCAAACCCTTTTTGTTCCTGTTTGGGCCCCACAGACTTTGCCTTGAAAGTTGGGTCCCGAACGCTTTTAGTTCCAGTTTAGGCCCCACAGCCTTTGCCTTGCAGGTGTGGCCCCAAACATTTTCCTTTTCAGTTTTGGTCCCGCAGCCTTTGCCTTGCAGGTTTTTAACTGAAGCCTTTTCCTTCCACTTTGGGCCCTGCAGCCTTTGCGTTGCAGATTCGGCCCCGAACACTTTTGATTCCAGTTTGCGTCCCACAGCCTTTGCCTTGCAGTTTTGGCCCTGTACCTTTTGGGTTCCAGTTTGGGCCCCACAGCCTTTCCCTTGGAGGTTTGGCCCCGAACCCTTTTGGTTCCACTTTGGGCCCCCTAGAATTTGCCCTGCACTTTTGGCCCCGAACCTTTTTCGTTCAGCTTTGGGCCCCGCAGCCCTTGCCTTGTACGTCTGGACCTGAACCCTTTGGGTACCAGCTTGCCCCCCACAAAGAGTTTGCTTTGCAGGTAATGCCCCGAGTCCTTTTGGTTCCAGTTTGGGACCCCTAGAGTTGTCTTGTAGGTGTGAACCTGAACGCTTTTTGTTCTGATATGGGCCCCTCAGCCTTTGTCTTGCAGGTTTGGCCCCTAACCATTTTGGTTCTAGTTTGGGCCTCACAGTCTTTCCCTTGCAGGTTTGACCCCGAACGCTTTTCATTCCAGTTTCGGCCCTGCAGGCTTTGCCTTGCAGGTTTGACCCCACAGCCTTTGCTTTGCAGGTTTGTGCCCAACCCCTTTTCGTTCCGGTTTGGGCCCTGGAGGCATTGCCTTGCAGCTCTGGCCCCAAACCTGTTTGGCTACATTTTGGTCCCTGCGGTCTTTGCCTTGCATGTTTGGCCCCAAAGCCTTTTGGTTCCAATTTGGGCATCCTAGAGTTTACCTGGCAGGTTTGGCTCTGATCACTTCGTTCAGGTTGGGCCTCGCAGCCTTTGCCTTGCAGGTCTGGCCCCGAACCTTTTCGTTTCCAGTTTGGGTTCCACAGACTTGCCTTGCAGGTTGGGCCCGGAACCCTTTTGTTTCCACTACTGGCCCCATAGCCTTTGCTTTGCAGGCATACGCCCCCATCCTTTGTCTTGCAGCTTAGGTCCCAAACCCTTTTGGTTCCAGTTTGGGCCCTGCAGCCTTTGCCTTTCAGGTTTGGCCCTGAACCCTTTTGGTTCCAGTTTGGGCCCCCTAGATTTTGGTTGCATGTTTGGGCCTGAAAGCTTTTCATGCAGGTTTTGACCCCACAGCCTTTTCCTTGCAGGTTTTGACCCCACAGCCTTTTCCTTGCAGGTTTGGTCCCCAACGCTTTTTGTTCCAGTGTGGCCCCCAGAGTTTGCCTTGCAGGGTTGGCCCCAACCTGTTTTGTTTCAGTTTGGGTCCTGCAGCCTTTGCCTTGCAGGTTGGCCCGGAACCCTTTTGGTACCAGTTTGGCCCCTCCAAGAGTTTGCCTTGCAGGTTTGGTCCTGAATCCTTTTGGTACCAGTTTGGACCCCCTAGAGTTTGTCTTGCAGCTTTGGCCCGAACCCTTTTCTTTTCAGTTTTGGTTCCGCAGCCTTTGCCTTGCAGGTTTTGACCTGAAGCCTTTTCTTTCCACTTTGGCTCCCGCAGTCTTTGCGGTGCAGGTTCGTCCCCGAACTCTTTTGATTCCAGTTTGCATCCCTCAG
>NW_024396936.1:2326045-2403397 GCF_004115215.2 Ornithorhynchus anatinus | reverse complement strand
ATAATAATAATAATGTTGGTATTTGTTAAGCGCTTACTATGTGCACAGCACTGTTCTAAGTGCTGGGGTAGATATAGGGTAATCAGGTGTTCCCACATGGGGGCTCGAAGCATCTTAATCCCTATTTTTACAGATGAGGTAACTGAGGCACAGAGTAGTTAAGTGACTGCCCAAAGTCACACAGCTGACAAGTGGTAGAGCCGGGATACCAAATCCATGAAGTCTGACTCCCAAAGCCCATACTCTTTCCACTGAGCCACCGCTGCTCCAAGTTAGAGTTGGGATTAGAATCCTAGCCCCATGACAGGAATTTTCACCAGCACACACCACACACACACACACACACACAACACACACAGGGAACGGAGACACCATATGTGGGCATATGCAAAGCAAGCACCCCAAAACAGACAACTCAAAATACACAAGTACACACCCATGCAGAGATAGCGCTCAAGAGCACAGGCGTCTGGTGCTGGGTCACACACAAATGCACTTGGCCCTGGAAATCCTGCTTACCTGTAATTTCTTTTACTGTCTTGCCTCCCCAACTAACATGTAAAGATGCTCGAAGGCAGAGATAATTGTCTACCAGATCCATTAAACTCTCCAAGCGCTTGGTAAATTGGTCTGCATAAATCTCATTGTTAATTTTTATTGAGGCCCTTACTTGTGAACAGAGCACTTTGCTAAGTGCTAGGGAGGATACAACATAGCAGGTAAAGAGAGACAATTCCTGCCCACGACAGGGGTCACAGTGAGTGTGTGTGTGCATGTGTTGTGAAGTGTTGTGGTGTTTGGGGGCAGGGGCAAACATCAATACCAGTAAGTAGACAATAATATATATGAATAAAATTATAGATATATTCAAAAGGCTGAGGGCAGGGAGGGAGGGAAAGAGCAAAAGTTGCTCCAGTCATGGTGACACAGAAGGGAGTGGGAGCTGAGGAAAAATGGGGCTTAGTCTGGGAAGGCCTCTTGGAGGAGGTGCAACTTTAGTAAGTCTTTGAAGGGAGGAAGAGAGATTGGTGGATTTGAGGAGGGAGGCCCAAATCAATCAAGTGAATCAATCGGTCATATTGAAGCGTTCCAGGTGGGAGGTAGAATGTGGGACAGGGTACAGTGTCAAGAAGGAGGAGATGGAGGCACAGTGAGGAGGTCTGCACCATAGTAGCGGAGGGGGTGGGCTGGGCAGTGTCAAGAAGGAGAGATGAGAGGTGAGGTAGGAAGGGTCAAGGAGTTGGAGAGCTTTAAAGGCAATAGTGAGGAGTTTTTGTTTGATACGGAGATGGATAGGCAACCACTGAAGATTTTTGAGGATGGCGGTGACGCTTCCAGAGCATTTCTGTAGAAAAATAAACCCTATTGGTTAATCTCCCATGTGGCCTCTCTGGCCAGGTCCAGTCTGTGGAGCCAAACCACACTTCTCTAGTTAACAAGGCAGGGGACAGAGAGAGAGGACAAAAATCTGTTGAGAAACCAGCTGGCTCCCATCCCCACCTGCAGAATAATAATTTTGGTCGCATTTGTTAAATGCCCACTGTGTGCCCAGCACTGTACCAAGCCCTGGGTAGATTCAAGATTACCAGGTCAGACTCAGTTCCTGTCAAACATGGAACTCACAGTATAAAAAGAAGTGGGAAGAGGAATTGAATTACTATTTTATCATTATTATTTTTATTTTCATTATTAATAATAAGGGCATTAGTTAAGCACTTACTACGTGCCTGGCACTGTATCAGGAGGTGGGGTGGAAGTAAGTAAATCGAGTTGGACCCAGGCCCTGTCCCATGTGGAGCTAATACCATGACTTGCGATTACTTTTATTTTTTCCAAATTTGAATGGCAAAATATCCCTATTATAGTCACTTTTTTACTTGCTGGTATTTCTGGATGCTGCAGAGAGTCTATCCAAATGTTTGTGGAAGCGTTATAATTGTTATAAAATCATGATAAGCTCACAATGAATCAAAGGTATCGAGCGCATGCTGTGTGCAGAGCACTCTGCGAAGCACTTGGGGGAGTCCAGTACATCTTAGGTGGAAAACAGGTTCCCCTCTCACAATGAGCTTACAGTCTAGATGGGGAGACAGACATTAATAGAAATAATAGAGAGGGGATAATAATAGAATGGATTCATAATTGATGACTTGAAGATACTGTTTGGGATGAAAAAGCTTTTCCCACTCTCAAGCGGCAGATGGTTGGAGAGATGGATTTGGGAGTCATTCATACTGACATGGTAGCTGAAGCCATGTCATAATTATAATTACAATGGCATTTAAGTGCTAAACAGTGTGGCCTAATGGAGACAGTCTGGGCCCGGAGGTCAGAAGGACCAGGCTTCCGATCCCAGTTCTGCTGCTGGTCTGCTGTGTTACCTTGAAAGAGTCCCTTCACTGCCCTCTACCTCGGTCACCTCATTTGTAAAATGGGGATAAGGACTGTCAGCTCCACGTGCAACATGGACTGTATACAACGTGATTAGCTTGTATCTACTTCTGCGCTTAAAACAGTGTATGGTACAAGGTAAACACTTAACAAATACCATTACCACTACAGAACTAAATGCTGGGGTAGATACTGGTTAATCCAGCCCTGTATTCCCTGCCCTCAACGAGCTTAATATAGGGATTAAGACTGTGAGCCCCATGTGGAACATGAACTTTGTCCAACCTGATCAGCTCATATCTGGCCCAGCACTTAAAACAGTGCCGGGCACATAATCAGGGGCTTAACAAATACCGCTGGAACAAAAGGAACATTCAGAAAGGGTGGAATGAGAGTGCTACTCCTCACTGAAGAGAACTTCCAAATCATGTCTCATCCTCTTTTCTGCTACAAACATCTGGGTAAGCTCATTCTGGGCAGGGAACATGTCCACCTACTCTATTGTATTGTTCTCTCCCTTGTACTCAGTCCAGTGCTCAGCACACAGTAACCCCTCAATAAGTACTGCAGATTGACTCTAGACCATCCCTCTAAGCTGTAAGCTCATTGTAGGCAGGGAACATGTCTACCGACTCTGTTCTATTGTCCTCTCCCAAGCTCTTAGTCCATTGCTCTGCACACAGTATGCACCCAATAAATTCCATCGATTTGATTGATCAAGTGGTTTAAGTCTGGGGGAATTGTGTGTCTGTTGGACTCCCCGAGTGGAGCTCATCACTGATTAATTCACGGGAAGAGTCTTTGGCATCATCACCTGGTCGCCTGCCCCCTGAACCTGATGCCAAAGGACTTTTCCTGATGTTCCTGGTTGGTTTGTTGCAGAGTAAGGGCCTGTTTGACTTTAGAAAACTGACATTTCCCAACTCAGCTCCTGTCAGCAGAAGCATCCAAAGCAGCAGAATTGAAATACCCAGTGACCTGCTAAGTGCAGTGCAGGGGGAAATTAACTGGCTTAATTAATTAGCTGGATGAATGGTTCCAGTGTGGCTTCTCTCCCATGAGACTGAGGATCCTTTTCCCCATCTTCAGAGGAGGCATTTATGGTGAGTTCTAAGACCCCTGCTTCTGGGCGCAGTTGGCTCTAAGCCCTGGGAGAAGGAAAGCCCCCAGATCCTCTCCTCCAGAACTCTGCAGGGTGGGTCTGGATGATTAAGGAGAGAATCCTACAGGCTATTGCTCCCTCTACAATTGCAGCTCATCACAACTCTCCACCCTTGAAGTTTATCCCCCTGCACCTGGGCAGCCTCATCAATTCCCAAATGCACCCCACCATTGAAAGATGGAGCTCTGTAATTCACTCCCACTCAAAGGAGTGTGTTTGTGTATGTGTGCTTGCATGCACGAAAGATGGGGTTAGCTTTGGAGAGAGTAATGAGGAGGGGGCTGCCACAGTCAGCAGGAAAGCTGGTTCTGGACTCATGAACTTGGGCTCAGTGCAGGGAGTTGGCTTTGACTTGACCAACTGAGCAGACCTGGAGCTCTGCTCACCCCTGTCGACAACTGGGCACCCCCTCCACGAGTGATAGTGGTAGCTCCTATCAAATTGGGGACCCCCTTCGAGTCCACCACAATGCATTTCTCATCCTAATCATCTAATCCTCATAGAGTGATGGAGCCAGGAACTGTGCCGCCACCCTCAAAGAGAGGCCCTTGTTTGTGTTGGTGAATATGATTGTGTTGAAATTTCCATGCTTCCAAGTTCATGCTACTGAAGGGAGGGAGAAGTTGAGAGAGGAATTGTGCTGCCACCCCCAGCACAGAGGCTGGTACTGGAAATGGGAACTGGGACTCTGTGCAGGGAAGTGGTTCTTTCTGACCCGACTGTGGAACGGAGAAGACCCGTGGCCCTTAGTGCTCTAGATGGATCAAGCCTCCCATTGCCTTGAGTCTTGTCTGTAAACTCATTTTACATATCTTCAGGCCCAGAGAAGGGGCATTTGTGGCCTTGACAGTGGTGGCTTCTGGGGGGTGAGGGGGAGGGAGAAGTCTAGTGCCAGGAGTAGGACAGGGTGGCATTAGCATGTCACCCTTGTTCCTCTTTGAGGATCAGAGCCTTGTGGACTTCAGTTCTACAGCAGGAGTGCAAGGGTCAAATTCTGTCCAGTCTTTCATTATTCTGGGCATCCAGTTCCTGGAGAATGACTAATGGAATTGGGAATATGAAGATGGGGTTAGATAAGGGGTTTGAGCTGCAGGATGTAGTAGTCTGCTTAAAAATAATAATAATAATAATAATTACGGTATTTGTTAAGTGCTTACTTTGTGCCAAGCACTGAGAATAGATACAAGGAAATCAGGTTGTCCCACGTTAACCTTTTCCATTAACCTAAACTTTTCACCTGGCCTAACCCTTTCCCCTAGCTTATCCATTTTCCATAGCCTAACCTTTCCCTAGCCAAATCTTTCCCCTTGCCTAACCTTTTCCCCTAGTCTAACCTTTTCCAATGGCCTATCCTTTTCCCCTGGGCTAACATTTTCCCTTAGCCTCATCTTTTCGGCTAATCTCATCCCCTAATTTAAACTTTATACTTTGCCAAAATTTATTCTGCAGCCTAACCTTTCCCATGGCCTAAGCTTTTCCCCAGCCTAAACTTTTCTCCGGCGTAACCTTTTCTCTGGCATAACCTTTTCCCCTAGCCTAATCTTTTCCCCGAGCCTAATCTTTTCCCATAGCCTAACATTTTACCCTAGCCTAACCCTATCCCCTAGCCTAAGCTTTTCCCTGAACCTAAACTTTATACCTAGCCTAACCTGCTTTTCCCTTATTCTAACCTTTATACCTAGCTTAACCTTTTCTCAAAAGTTTACCTTTCCCCCTGGCCTAACCTTTCCCCTAGCCTAACCTATTCCCTGCATTAAACTTTTCCCATGGCCTAAATTTTTCCCCTGGCTTATCCCTTTCCCTTACCTAACATATCCCTTATCCTAAACTTTACTTCTTGCCTAACCTATGCCTTCCTGGCCTGACTTTGCTTTCCAGGTTTTGCCACCCGTCTTTACCTTTCAGCTAGGACCTCTCCCCATCTTGCCTTCCAGGCCCAGCCCTGAGCCCCTCTGGTATCAGGTTTGGCCCTCCCAACATTTGACTTCTCGGCCTGGCCCCGAAGCCTTGGCGTTCCAGGTTTGCTCCCACAAGCCTTTACCTTCCCGAAGCCTTTATGTTCCAGGTTTGGCCCCCCAGCTCCTTTGCCTTCTGACCTAGCCTCGAACACCTGTTGTTTCAGGTTGGGCCCCCCAGACTTTGCCTTCCCAGCCTGGCCCAGAACGCTTCTCGTTCCAAGTTTGGTCTCCTCGCTTATGCCTTCCAGGCCTGGTTCCGAACCCTTCTCTTACCAGGTTGGGCCTTGCTGCCTTTGCCTTCCAGGTTTGCCCCACCTCCCCACCTTTGCCTTCCAGTTTGGACCCTCCCGACCTTTGCCTTCCAGGCCTAGCCCTGAACCCTTCTCGTTCCAGGTTTGTCCCCCCCACTTTTGCCTTCCCGGCCTGGCGCCCCACCTTTGCCTTCCCGGCCTGGCCCTAAACCCTTCTCATTCGAGGTTGGGCCTCCCCGCCTTTGCCTTGCAGGTTGGGCCACTCTGCCTTGGCTTCCCAGGTTGGGCCCCCCTGCCTTGGCCTTCCAGGCCTGGCCCCGAACCCTTCTCTTTCCAGATTGGGGCCCCCGCCTATGACTTCCTGGCCTGGCCCCAAACCCTTCTTATTTGAGGTTGGGCCTCCCCCTGTTTGCCTTGCAGGTTGGGCCACCCTGCCTTGGCTTTCCAGGTTGGAGCCCCCTGCCTTGGCCTTTCCAGCCTAGCCCCGAAACCCTCTTGTTCCAGGTTGGGTCACCCCTCATTTGGCTTCAAGGCTTGGCCCCAAAGCCTTCTCGATCCAGGTTGGGCCCTCCACCGCCTTTGTCTTCCCAAGCTATCCCCAAACCCTTCATGGTCGGTGTTGGGTTCTCTTGTCTTTGCCTTCCCAGCCTGGCCCCGAACCCTTCTCGCTTCAGGTTGGGCCAACCTGCCTTTGCTTTTCAGGCCTGGCACCAAAGCCTACTCGTTCCAGGTTGCCTCCCCCCGCCCCAGCCTTTGTCTTCCAGCTTGCCCCCCGACTCCTGCCTTTGCCTTCCAAGCCCTGCCCCTAACCCATGTCATTCCAGGTTGGGAACCCCCAACTTTGCCTTCCGACCTGGCCACAAAACCTTCTCGTTCCAGGTTTGGTCCCCACACATTTTCCTTCCAGGCCTGGCTTCGAACTCTTTTTGCTCCAGGTTTGACCCCAGCTCCTTTGCCTTCCAGGCCTGGCCCCGAACCCTTCTCGTTACTGGTTTGGCCTCCACACCTTTGCCTTCCCAGACTGACCCCAAAACCTTCTCATTCCATGTTTGGCCCCCCAGCCTTTGCTTTCCCAGCCTGGCCCCAAAGCCTTCCCGTTCCAGGTTGGCCCCCCATCCCGTTCCCGGTTGGCCCCGCACCCTGTCCAGCCTTTGCCTTCCCAGTATGACCCCAAATCATTCGTGATCCAGGTTTGCCCCCCCTGCCTTTGCCTCCCAGGCCTGGCACCGAGCCCTTCTTTTTCCTGGTTTATTCCCCCACCTTTGCCTTCCCGGCCTTGCCCCGAACCCTTCTCGTTCTAGGTTTGGGCTCCCGTCTTTGCTTTACAGGTTGGACCTACCCCGGCTTTGCCTTCCAGGCCTGGCCCCCAACCCTTCTCGTTTCAGGTTGGACCCCCCTGCCTTTGCCCTCCAGGCCAGGCCCCCAAAACGTCTTGTTCCAGGTTTGCCCCCCACCCCCCGGTCTTTACTTTCTCTTTAGTCCCCCGGGCCCCAGCCTTTTCCTTACAGGACTGGCCCTGAACCCTTCTCATTTTTTGGTTGGGCCCCCCTGCCTTTGCCTTCTAGATTTGAACCCCCTGCCTTTGCATCCCAGATTGGCCACCCCCCACCTTTGCCTCCCAGGCCTGGCACCAGACCTATCTCGATCACAGTTTGGTGCCCCTGCATTTTCCTTCCAGGCCAGGCCCCAATCCCCTCTCTATCTTGGTTGGACCCCCCAAGCCTTTGCCTTCCAGGCATGGTCCCGAACCCATCTCATTCCAGGTTGGCCCCCCCTGCCTTTCTCCTCTAAGTTGGGCCCCAATGTCCTTGCCTTTCAGGCCTGTTCCCGAATCCTTCTCGTTCCAGGTGTCCCCTGCCTAACTTTTCCCCCTACCCTATCATTTTTGCCAGGGCTAACCTTTTTTCCAGTCTCATGTTTTAGCTTAGCCTAACCTTTTCCCCTGGCCTAACCTTTTCCCTTAGCCTACATTTTTCCTCCAGCATACCCTTTTTCTGTAGCCTAGCCTCTTCCCATGGCCTAAGTTTTTCCCATAGCCTAACATGACCCCTAGCCTAACCTTTTCCTTAGACTAACGTTTTTGCCTTTCCCAGCCTGGCACCAAAGTCTTCCCGTTCCAGGTTGGCCCCCAGCCTTTCCTTGGCCTATTTTTTCTCTAACCTAAGCTTTTCCCATTGCCTAACCTTTTCCCCTGGCCTAACCTTTTCCCCCAGCCTAACCTTTTCCCCTCGTCTTAGGTTTTCCAGTAGCCTAAACTGTTCTCCTCTTCTTACCTTTTCCCCTGGTCTAACCATTCACCCTGGCCTAACCTTTTCTCTTTGACAGCGTTTTCCACTAGCCTAACATTTTCCCCTAGCCTAACCTCTTCCCCTGGCCTAACCTTTTCCCATAGCCTAACCTGATCAGTAGCCTAATATTTATCCTAGCTTCAACTTTTCCCCTAGCCTAACCTTATCCCCTCACCTAACCTTTTCCCCCTGGCCTAAACCTCTCCCTGTCCTAACCTTTTCCTCTAGCCTAAGGTTTTCCCCTCGCCTAAACATTTCACCTCGCCTAATGTTATCCCCTAACCTAACCTTTCCCCTACCCTACTTTTTCCCCATGCTACTCTTTCACCTAGCCTAACCTCTTCACCTAGCCTAGGGTTTTCTGATAGCCTATACATCACCCTGGCCTAAACTGTTCTGCTCGTCTTAACTTCCCCTAGTCTTAACTTTTCCCCTCATCTAACATTTTCAAAGGCCTAACCTATTCCCCTAGCCTAACCTTTTCCGCTCGCCTAATGTTTTCCCCTAGCCTAACCTTTTCCCTTGGCCTATTGTTTCCCATGACCTAACCTTTACCCTTGGCCTAACCTCCCTGGTCTAACCTTTCCCCTAGCCTAAAAATATCCCCGAGCCTAACCTTTTCCCCTCGCCTAACCTTTTCCCCCTTCTATTCACCCTTCTCCAACATTCTCCCTTAGCCTAATATTTTCCCCTAACCTAAGGTTTCCCTTAGCCTAATTTTTCCCCTAGCCTAAGTTTTTTCCCCAGCCTGACTTTGTCCCTCACCAAACCTTTTTCCCTAGCCTAAACCTTTCCCTTGGCCTATCCTTTTACTGACCTAAGGTCCTCCCTGGCCTAACCATTTCTCCTGGCCTAACCTTTACCCCTATCCTAACCTTGTCCCCGTGCCTAAACATTTCCCCTTGCCTAAACCTTACCCCTAGCCTAACTTTTTTGCCTGGTCTAAACTTTTCCCCTAGCTTAACCATTCCCCAGCCTAACGTTTTTGCCTAGCCTAAACTTTTCTCTTGACTTAACATTTTCTCCTAGACTAATCTTTTCCCTTAGATTAGTTAGACCCCTAGGCTAACCTTTATCCTAGCCTAATCATTTCCCCTAGTCAAATCTTTTCCCCTTGCTTAACCTTTTCTCCTACCCCAACATTTTCCCCATGCCTAACATTTTCCCCTAAACTAACATTTCTCCTAACCTAATCTTTCCCCTAGCTTAACATTTTCTCCTAGCCTAACCATTTTTCCCTTGCCTAGCTTTTTCTCCTAGCCCTAACTTTTTCCCTAACCTAACTTTTTCCCCAAGCCTAATATTTTCCCCTGGCTTAACCTTTCACCTAGCCTAACGTTTTTGCCTAGCCTAACCTTTTCCTTGGCCTATGCATTTCCCTGACCTAACCTATTCCCTGGCCTAAGCTTTTTCCCAGCCTAACCTTTTCCCCTAGCTTTAAGTTTTCCCCTAGCTTAAAGTTTTCCCCCTTGCCTAACATTTTTTGCTAGCCTGTTTTCCCCATCCTAACCCTTCCCTTGCCTAACCTTTTCCCCTGGCCTAACCTTTTCCCCTGGACTAACCTTTTATCCTAGCCTAACCTTTTACCTTAGCCTAATCGTTTCCCCTAGCCCAAGCTTTCCCCCTAACCTAATCTTTACACCTAGCCTAACCTGCTTCTCCCCTAACCTAACCTTTACACCCAGCCTAATCTTTTCCCCTGGCCTAACCTTTCCCCTGGCCTAACCTTTTCTTCTAGCATTACCTATTCCCCGACTTAAACTTTTCCCATCGTCTAACCTTTTCCCCTGGCCTATCCTTTTCCCTAGCCTAACCTATCCTCTAACATAAACCTTACACCTTGTCTAATCTTTTCCCGCACCCTAACCTTTCCCCTCATCTAACCTTTTGTCCTAGCCTAACCAAATTCCATAGCCTATCCTTTTCCCTGACCTAACCTTTTCCCCTAGCCTAAACACTTCCCCTAGCCTAACCTTTATCCTAGCCTAACCTTTATCTTAGCCTAAGCCTTTTCCCTGAACCTAACATTTACATCAAGTCTAACCTGCTTTTACCCTAACCTACCCTTTACATGAAGCCTAACCTTTTCCCTAAAGCTTACCTTTCCCCTGGTCTAAACTTTCTTCCTGGCCTAACCTCTACCCCTGGCCTAACTTATTCCCCAACTTGAACTTTTCCCATAGCCTAACCTTTTCCCCTGGCCTAACCCTTTCCCTAGCCTAACATATTCCCTAAACTAAACTTTACATTTTGCCTAATGTATGCCTTCCTGGCCTGACACTGAGGCCTTTGTATTCCATGTTTGGCCCACCCGCCTTTGCCTTGCAGGTTGGACCCCTCCCCGCCTTTGCCTTCCAGGCCCAGGCCCCGAGCCCTTCTCGTTCCAGGTTTGGCCCCCCTGCCTTGGCTTCCCAGCCTGGCCCCGAAGCCTTTGCGTTCCAGGTTTGACCCCCTGTCCTTGCTTCCCGACCTGGGCCCTAACACTTCTCGTACAAGTTTGGGCACCCTCTGCCTTTGATTTCCAGGCCTGGTCCCGAACCCTTCTGGTTCCAGGTTTGGTCCTCCCTTCTTTGCCTTCCAGACCTGGCCCTGAGGCTTTTCAGTTCCAGGCTGGGCCCCTTCTGCCTTTGCCTTCCAAGCCTGGTCCTGAAACCTTGTCATACCAAGTTGGGCCACCCACCTTTACCTTCCAGTTTGGACCCCCAAATTTGCCTTCCAGGCCTAGCCCTGATCACTTCCCGTTCCAGGTTGCTCCCCACAACCCCCCGCGTTTTTGCCTTGCCCGCCTGGCCCCTCCGCCTTTGCCTTCCAAGCCTGGCCCCCAACCTTTCTCGTTCCAGGTTGGACCCCCATGCCTTTGCCTTACAGGCCTGGCCACGAACACTTCTCTTTCCAGTTTTGGCACCCCCACCTTTGTCTTCCAGGTTTGGCTCCAAACCCTTTGTGTTCCAGTTTTTGCTCCCCTGCCTTTGCCATCCCGGCCTGGCCTCGAAGCCATCGTGTTGCAGCTGTGCACCCCCACCACTGCCTCTGCCTTCCCAGCCTGGCCCGAAGCCTTCTTGTTCCATGTTTGGCACCCCCGCCTTTGCCTTCCAGGCCTGGCCCCGAAGGCTTTGCGTTCCAGATTGGGCCCCCAGCCTTTGCCTTCCAGGCCTGGCTCTGAACCCTTCTCAATGCAGGTTGGGCACTCCCCCGCCCCCGTCTTTGCCTTCCAGCACTGGTTCCAGACACTTCTCATACCAGGTTGGGCCCCCCTACCTTTGCCTTCCAAGTTTTATGCCCCTCCTTTGCCTTCCAGTTTGGGCATTCCACGTTTGCCTTCCAGGCCTAGCCCCGATCCTTTTCATTCCAGGTTCTCCCCCTCCTGCTTTTGCCTTCCTGGCCTGGCCCCCCGCCTTTGCCTTCCTGGTCTGGCCCCAAATCCTTCTCGTTTGAGGTTAGAGCCCCCACCTTGGCCTTCCAGATTTGCCCACCCCACCCCAACCTTCACCTTGCAGGCCTGTTCCTGAACACTTTTTGTTTCAGTGTGTGTCCCCTAGTTTTTGCCTTCCAATTTTGCACCCCCAGCTGCATCTTGTAGGTTTGGCCCCGAACCTTTATTTTTCCAGTTTTGTCACCCAGACTTTGCCTTGCAGGTTTCGCTCCAAACCCTTTTCATTCCAGTTTGCCCCCCCACCCCCACCCCGGCCCCAGCCTATGTCTTGTAGGTTTGGGCACAAACCCTTTTCATTCCAGTTTTGACCCACCAGTCTTTGTCTTGCAGGTTTGGCCCCAAATATTTTTCGTTCAAGTTATGCCTCCCCAGCCTTTGCCTTGCAGGTTTGGCCCAGAACCCTTCTAGTTCTATTTTGGGCACCCCAGCATTTGACTTCCAGATTTGTCCACCTAGGCATTGCCTTGCAGGTTTGGCCCCAAACCCTTTGTGTTCCGGTTTGGGCCCTGCAGCTTTTGCCTTGCGGGTTTTGTTTGCCTCAAACCTTTTTCGTTCCAGTTTAGGCCCTGCGATCTTTGCCTTGCACGTTTGGCCCCGAGCCCTTTTCGTTCCAGTTTGGACCCTGCAGCTTTTGCCTTGCAGGTTTGCCCCCCCAGCCTTTGTCTTGCAGGTTGGGCCCAGGACCCTTTTCATTCCAGTTTGGGCCCCCCAGACTTTGCATTGCAGGTTTGGCGCCGAACACTTTAAATTCTAGTTTGGGCTCCAGAAACTTTGCCCTCCAGATTTGCCCACCAAGCCTCTGCTTTGCGGGCTTTGCCCCAAACGCTTTTTGTTCCAGTGTGGATCTCCCAGTTTTTGCCTTCCAGTTTGCCCCCACCCACCCACCTTTTCCCTTACAGGTTTGGCCCACAACCCTTTTTGTTCCACTTTGGGCCTGCAGACTTTGCCTTGCAGGTTTGGCCCCAAACCATTTTCATTCCAGTTTGTGCCCCCAAATCTTTGCTTTGCAGGTTTGGCCCAGAACCATTTTCCTTCCAGTTTCCCCTTGCCCCCCAGCTTTTGTCTTGTAGGTTTGACCCCAACACTTTTCGTTCCAGATTGGGGCCCCCTGCTCTTGCCTTGTAGGTATGGTCCTGAACCCTTTTCGTTCCAGTTTGGGCCTCCCTGCTTTTGCCTTGCAAGTTTGGTCCTGAAAGCTTTTCCTTCCAGTTTGGATCCCCTGCCCTTGCCTTGCAGCTTTGACCTCGAACACTTTCTGTTCCAGTTTGGCCGCCCTGCTTTTCTCTTGCACGTTTACCCCCGCCCCCCCCACCCCCCCACCATCCTTTGCCTTGCAGTTTTGGGTCCCTACCTCTTCTCGTTCCAGTTTGTGTCCATCAGATTTTGCCATGCAGGTTGGACCCAGAACACTGTTGGTTCCAGTTTGGGTCCCGCAGCCTTTGCCTTGCAGATTGGCTCCCACGTGCTTTTTGTTTCAGTTTGGCTAGAGAAGCAGCGTGGCTCAGCGGAAAGAGTCCGGGCTTGGGAGTCAGAGGTCAGGGGTTCGAATCCCGACTCTGCCCCTTGTCAGCTGTGTGACTGTGGGCAAGTCACTTCACTTCTCTGTGCCTCAGTTACCTCATCTGTAAAATGGGGATGAAGACTGTGAGCCCCACGTGGGACAACCCGATTCCCGTGTCTACCCCAGCGCTTAGAACAGTGCTCTGCACATAGTAAGCGCTTAACAAATACCAACATTATTATTGAGAAGCAGCGTGGCTCACTGGAAAGAGCACGGGTTTTGGAGTCAGAGGTCATGGGTTCGAACCCCGGCTCTACCACTTGTCAGCTGTGTGACTTTGGGCAAGTCACTTAACTTCTCTGTGCCTCAGTTACCTCATCTGTAAAATGGGGATTAAGACTGTGAGCCCCACGTGGGACAACCTGATTCCCCTGTGTCTACCCCAGCGCTTAGAACAGTGCTCGGCACATAGTAAGCGCTTAACAAATACCAACATTATTATTATTATTATTAGTTTGGGCCTCGCAAGCCAAATTCTGAGGGCTCAAACTGGAACAAAAATATTCGGGGCCAAACCTGCAAGACAAAACTGGGGGAGCCAAACCGGAACAAAACATGTGCAGGGCCAAACCTGCCAGGCAAAGGCTGCAGGACCCAAACTGAAATAAAAAGGGTTTGGGCCCAAAGCTTCAAGGCAAACTCTGCGGGGGCCCAAACTGTAAGCAAAAGGGTTTGGGGCCAGACCTGCAAGGCAAAGCCTGCAGGGGGCCTAACTGGAACCAAAAGGGTTCGGGGCCAAACCTGCAAAGCAAAGGCTGGGGGACTCAAACTGGAACCAAAAGCGTTTGGGGCCAAACCTGCAATGCAATCTCTGGGAGGGCCAAACTGGAACCAAAAGTGTTGGAGACCAAACCTGTAAGGCAAAGGATGCAGGGCCCAAACTGGAACCAAAGAGGTTCTGGGCCAAACCTGCAAGGCAAATTCTGTGGGGATCAAACTGGATCCAAATGGGGTCGGGGCCAGTACTCTAAGGCAAAGGCTGTGGGGCTCAAACCTGAACGAAAAGGATTCAGAGCCAATCCTGCAAGACAAACTCTAGGGGGCCCAAATTGGAATGAGAAGGGTTCAGGGCCCAACCAGCAAGGCAAAGTCTGGGGGACAAAATTGGAAGGAATAGCGTTTGGGGCCAAACATGCAAGGCAAAAGGCTGGGGGACAAACTTGCAAGGCAAAGGCTGCGGGGCACAAACTGGAACCCAAAGCGTTCAGGACCAACCAGACAAGGCAAAGGCTGCCTGGCCCAAACTGGAACGAAAAGGGTTCGGGGCCCAACTTGAAAGGCCAAACCTGCAAGGAAAAGGCTGTGGGACCCAAACCGGACTGAAATGTGATCTGGGCCAAACATGCAAGGCAAAAGCTGGGAGGCCAAACTTGCAAGGGAAAGGCCACAGGCCCCAAACTGGAACCAAAAGGGTTCAGGGACAAATCTGCAAAGCAAAGGTTGGGGGTGGCAAACAGAAATGAAAAGGGTTTGGGGCCAAACCTGCAAAGCAAGGGCTAGGGGTGCCAAACCTGGAAGGCATAGCCTGGGGGTCCCAAACTGGAACGAAAAGGGCGAGGGGCCCTACCTGCATGGCAAAGGCTGGCAGGCTCAAACAGGAACAAAAAGGTTTTGGGGCCCAACCTGCAAGGCAAAGTCTATGGGACCCAAACTGCAATGAAGGCAATGCGTGGATAAACGTGAAAGGCAAAGCCTGTGGGGCCCAAACCTGAAAGAAAATCTTCAGGGCCAGACCTGTAAGGTAAATTCTAGGGGGCCCAAATTGGAACCAAAAGGATTTGGGCCAAACGTGCAAGGCCATCTCTTAGGGGCAGGACAAACTGTTACCCAAGGTGTTTGAGGCCAAACCTGCAAGGCAAAGGCTGTGGGGCCCAAACCTGAACGAAAGGGTTCGGGGCCAAACAAGCAAGCCAAAGGCTGGGGGGCCAAAGTGGAAACAAAAGGTTTGGGTCCAAACCTGCCAGGCAAAAGGCTGGGGGGACAAACTGGAACCAAAATTGTCCAGGGCCATCCATGCAAGGCGAAGGCTGCCTGGCCCAAACTGGAACCAAAAGAGTTCGGGGACAAACCTGCAAAGCAAGGCTGAGGGCCGGGGAAGGGGTAAACCTGCAAGGCAATGGCTGTGGCGCCCAAACTGAAACTAAAAGGGTTTGGGGCCAAACCTGCAAGTCATAGGCTGCAGGGCCCAAACCTTAATGAAAATGGTTTGGGGCCAAACCTGCAACACAAAAGGCTGGGGGACAAATTTGCAAGGCAAAGGCTGTGGGGCCCAAACTGGAACCAAAAGTGTTCAGGGCCAACTATTCAACACATTAGGCTACCTGGCCCAAACTGGAACCAAAAGTCTTTGGGGCCAAAGCTGCAAGGCAATGGCTGGGGGGGGGGGGGGGGCAAACTGGAACCAAAAACCTTCAGGGCCAACATGCAAGGCAAACTCTAGGGGGCCCAAACAGGAATGAATAGGGGTCAGAGCCCAACCTGCAAAGCAAAACTGGGGGAGCCAAACCGGAACCAAACGGGTTTAGGGCCAAACATGCCAGCCATAGGCTGCTGTACCCAAACTATAACGAAATGGGTTTGGGGCCAAATCTGAAAGGCAAACTCTCACGGGGCGGGTGGAGGCAAACTGGAAGCAAAAGGGTTCTGGAACAATCCTGCCAGGCAAAGGCTGTGGTGCTCAAACTGAAATGAAAAGCGTTCAGGGCCAAACCTGCAAAGCAAACTCTGGGGGCGCCAAACCAGAACAAAATGGGTTGGGGGCCAAACATGCAAGGCAAAGGCTGTGGGGCCCAAACTGAAACGTAAAGGGTTAGGGGCCCAAACTGCAATGGAAAGGGTTCGGGGCCACAGCTGCAAGACAAAAACGGGGGCCCAAACTGGAACGAAAAGGGTTCAGGGCCAAACCTGTGAGGAAAAAGCAGGGGGCCCCAAACTGGAACGAAAAGTAATCGGGGCCAAACCCATGAGGAAAAAGCAGATACCCCAAAGTGGAGCGAAAAGCGTTCGGGGCCGAACCTGCAAGGTAAAAGCTGGGAGGGTCAAACCTGCAAAGCAAAGGCTGGGGGTCCCAAACTGGATTGAAAAGGGTTTGGGGCCCGGCCTGCAATACAAAGGACCCAAAATGGAATGAGAAGTGTTTGGGGCCAAACCTACAATACAAAAACTAGGAGTCCCAAAAGGAAACATAAAGGGTTCAGGGCCAAACCTGTGAGGAAAAAGCAGGGGGCCACAAACTGGAACAAAAAGGGTTTGAGGCCAAACCTGCAAGGCAAAGGCTGGGGTGCCAAACCTGCAAATCAAAGACTGGGCGGGCAAAAGTGGAATGAAAAGGGTTCGGGGCCAGGCCTGTAATGCAAAGACTCAGGGGAAAATCTGGAAGACAAACGTTAGGGGTCCCAAAATGGAAAGAGAAGGGTTCGAGTCCAGGCCTGGAAGGGAAAAGCAGGGGGCCCAAAACTGGAACGAAAAGGGTTTGGGCCAAACCAAAAAAGTAAGGCTGGGGGGCCCAAACTGGAATGAAAAGGGTTTGGAGCCAAACGTGCAAGGCAAAGGCTGGAGGGGGGAAACTGGAACGAAAAGGGTTCAGGGTCAAACCTGCAAGGCAAAGACTGGGGAGGGGTGGGAATATGGAAGGCAAAGGGTGGGGGTCCCAAAATGGAACGAGAAATGTTTGGGGCCAGCCCGGTTGGGCAAAGGCCCAACCTGGAATGAGAAGGTTTCGAGTCCAGGCCTGGAAGGATAGGGCAGGGGAGTCCAACCTGGAAGTCAAAGGTGGGTGGACCCAACCTGGAACAAGAAGGGTTCAGGGCCAAACCTGGAAGGCAAAGTCGGTGGGCAAGGGTCCAACCTGGAACGAGAAGGTTCGGGGCCATGCCTGGAAGGCAAAGGCAGGGGGGCCAAACCTGGAAAGCCAAGGCCAGGTGGCCCAACCTGAAAGGCAAAGTGGGCGGGGCCCAACCTGGAATGAATGGGTTCAGGGCCAAGCCTAGAAAGAAAATACAGGGAGACCGAACCTGGAATGAGAAGGGTTCGTGGCCAGGCCAGGAAGACAAAGGTAGGTGGGACAGGCTGGGAAGTTAAAGGCAGAGGGGCCCAACCTGATATGAGAAGGGTTTGGGGCCAGGACGGGAAAGTAAAGACTGGGGCCCGAAACTGGAACACGAAGGCTGTGGGGCCAGGCATGTAAGGCAACGGTGAGAGGAGGGGAGGCCCAACCTGCAGCGAGAAGGGTTAGGGACCAGGCCTGGAAGGCAAAGGCGGTGGTGTCAAACCTGGAACGAGAAGGGTTCAGGGCCGGGCGTGGAGGGCAAAATCTGGGGGGCCCAATCTGGAAGGAGAAGGCTTCGGGGCCAGACCTGGAAGGCAAAGGCTGGGGGCCAAATCTGGAACGAGAAGGCTGTGGGCTGAGACATGGAAGGAAATGGTGGGAGGCGGGGGGGCCAAACAGGGAATGAAAGGGTTAGGGGCCAAGCCTGGAAAGCAAAGGTGGGGGTCCAGGCCGGGAACTCAAAGGTGGAGGGGCCCAACCTGGAACGAGAAGGGTTCAGAGCCAGGTCTGGACAGCAAAGGTGTGGGGGCCCACCTGTAAGGCAAAAGCGGCGGGGGCCCAACCCTGAATGTGAAGTGTTCGGGCCCAGGTCAGGAAAGCAAAGTCAGGGTGCCCAACCTGGAACAAAAGGGTTTGTGGCCAGGCCTGGAAGCCAAAGGTGGGGGCCAGGCCAGCAATGCACAAGTGGTAGGTGGGGTGGGGGGGTAATCCTAGAAAGAGAAGGGTTCGGGCTAGGCCTGGAAGGCAAAGGTTGGGGGGGCAAACCTGGAAAGTGCAGTGCTCGGGGCTAGGCCTGGAAGGCAAAGGCGTGGGGGACCCAACCGGGAATGAGAAGGGTGAGGGGCCAGGCCTTGAAGGCAAAGGCGGTGAGGGGGAAGGGGCAGACGGGGAACTCAAAGGTGCAGGGACCCAGCCTGGAACGAGAAGAGCTTAGGGCCAGGCCTGGAAGGCTAAGGTGGGGGTGCGGGGCCCAACATGGAAAGAAAGCAAAGGCAGGGTGGCCCAACCTGCAAGGCAAAGGAGGCGGGGCCCAACCGGGAACTAGAAGCATTCGGGCCCAGGCCGGGAAGGCAAAGGCAGGGAGACCCAACCTCTAATGATTAGGGTTTGGGGCCAGGTCTGAAAGTCAAACGTGGAGGGCCAGGCCAGGAAGGCCAAAGCCGGGGGGCAGGGCGGTTTGCTGGGGGGGGAAGGGGGCACAAACCTGAAATGAGAAGGGCTTTGGGCCAAACCTGGAAAGCAAAGGTGGTGGGGCCAAACCTGGAAGACAAAGGGAGGAGGACCAACTTGGTACAAGAAGGGTTCGGGACCAGGCCTGGAAGGCAAAGGCAGAGGGACCAAACCTGGAAGGGAAAGGCTATGGGGCCAGGCCTGGAAGGCAAAGGAGAGGAACCCAACCTGGAACGAGAACGGTTCGGACCAGGCCTGGAAGGCAATGGCAGGATGGGCCCAACCTGGAACACGAAGACTTCAGGGCCAGGCCGGGAAGGCAAATGCTTGGGGTGAGTGAGGGAGGGGCAAACCTTGAATGCAAATGCTTCAGAGCCAGGCCGGGAAGGCAAAGGTTGAGGGGGGGCGGCAAACCAGGAAGGCAAAGGCAGGGGGGTTCAACCTGAAAAGGGGAAAAGCTTAAGCCGGGGAAAAGCTTAAGCCAGTGGAAAAGGTTAGGGCAGGGGAAAAGGTTAGGGTAGGGGAAAATGTTACATAAGGGAAAATGTTAGGCTAGAACAAAAGGTTAGGCGAGGGCAAAAGTTTAGGTGAGGGGAAAGGTTAAGCTACAGGAAAAGGTTAGGATAGGACAAAAGGTTAGGCGAGGGGAAAGGTTAGGCTAGGGGAATAGGTTAGAATGTGGGATATTGATAATCTAGGGAAAAAGATTAGGCAAGGGCAAAATGTTAGTCTAGGGGAAAGATTAGGCTAGGGGAAACATGAGGTTAGGGGAAAGTTTTAGTCTGGGGAGATTGTAGGGGTAGGGGAAAAGGTTATGAGAGGGAAAAAGTTAGTCTAGGGGAAAATGTTAGACTAGGGGAAATAATAGGCTAGGGGAAAGGTTAGGCTAGGGGAAAAAGTTAGACCAGGGGAAAAGGTAAGGCCAGGGGGAAGGTTAGGCCAGGGTGAGGGTTAGGCCAGGGGAAAAGATTAGGTGGGGAAAAGGATAAGCCAAGGGAAAAAGGCTAGGGGAAACGTTTAGGCTAGGCTAAAGGTTAGGCTAGGGTCAAGTTAGGTTATGTGAAAAGGTGAGGCCATGGGAAGAGGTTAGGCCAGGGGAAGAGGGTAGTTTAGGGGAATAGGTTAGGCTAGGGGAAAAGTTAAGGCTAGGGAAAAGTTTAGGCCAGAGTGAAGTTTAGGTTAGCAGAAAAAGTTGGGCTAGGTGAAGAGATTAGGTTAGGGGAAAGAGTAGGCTAGGAGAAAGGTTAGGCTAGGAGAAACCGTTCGGCTAGCTGAAAGATTAAGGCTAGGGGAAAAGGTTAGGCAGGGGGAAAAGGTTAAATGGGGAAAAAGGCCAGGAGAAAAAGTTAGCTCAGGGAAAAGAATAGGCCAAGTTAAAAGTTTATTCTAAGCAAAAACGTTAGGCTAGGGGAAAGGATAGGATAGGGGTTAGGTTAGGTTTTGGGAAAAGGTTAGGCCATGGGACAAGGTTAGACTAGAGGGAAAGGTAAGTCTAAAAGAAAAGGTTAGGCTAGGTGAAATGGTTAGGTCAGGGGAATAGGTTAGGTCAGGGAAATGGATAGGAGAGGGGAAAAGGTTAAGCCAGGGGAAATGGTTAGGAGAGGGGAAAATGTTTAGGCTAGGGGAAAAGGTTACACTAAGGGAAAAGGTTAGGCTAGGGGAAACGTTCGTTTAGGGGAAAATATTAGGCATGGGGAGAATGTTGCGGTAGGGGAAAAGGTTCGACTAGTGTAAAATGTTGGGCCCGGGAAAAATTTAGGCCAGGGGGAAAAGTTAGGCCTGGGGAAAGGTTTGGCCGGGAACAAGCTTGGGCCAGGAGAAAACGTTAGGCCAGGGCAAATGTTTACATCCGGGGAAATGGTTAGGCAAGGGGAAAAGGTTATTTCAGGGAAAAGAATACACCAAGGGAAAAGGTTAGTCTATGAAAAAACATTTGGCTAGGGGAAAGGTTAGGCTATGGAAAAAGGTTAGGCCAGGGGAAGAGGGTAGTCTAAGGGAAAAGGTTAGGCCTGGGGAAAAGGTTAGGTAAGGGGTAAAAGTCAGGCCAGGGGAAAAGGTTAGGCTTGGTAAAAACGATAGACTAGGGCAAAGGTAAGGCTAGGGGGAAATGTTAGGCCATGGAAAAAGGTTAGTCTAGGGGAAAATGTTAAGCCAAGGGTTAGGCTAGGCAAGGCAAAAACGTTAGGCTAGGGGAAAAGGTTAGGCCAGTGGAAAGGATTAGACTAGGGGAAAATGTTAGGCTACGGGAAAGGTTTAGGCTGGGTGAAAAGCTTAGGCCAGGGGAAAAGGTTAGGCTAGGGGAAAAGGCTAGACTGCAGAAAATTTGGGCCAGGGGAAGGGGTTAGGCCAGGGGAAAGGTTTAGACACAGGGTAAAAGGATAGGGGTAAAGGTTAGGCCAGGGGTTTAGGGTAGAGGAAAAGTTTAGGGTAGGGGAAATGGTTAGGCCAGGGAGAAGGTTAGGCTAGGGGAAAATGTTAGCCTAGGATAAAGGTTGGGCTACGGGTTAGGTTATTGTATGGGAAAAGGTTAGGCTAGGGGAAAAGGTTAGGTGAGGGGAAAGGTTAGGCTAGGGGAAAATGTTGGGTGAGGGGAAAAATTAGGCTGGGGAAACGTTAGGTTAGGGGAAAATATTAGGCTAAGGGAGAAAGTTGTGGAAGGGGAAAGGGTTAGGAAGTGGGAAAGGTTAGGCTAGGGGAAAAGGTTAGGTCATATGAAATGATAGGCCAAAGGCAAAGGGTAGGCTAGGATAAAGGTTAGGTTAGGTGTCAGGTAAGGCCATGGGAAATGATGAGGCCAGGGGAAGAGGATAGGCTAGGGCAATAGGTTAGGCTAGGGGAATAGGTTAGGCCAGGGGAAAAGGTTAGGTGAGGGGAAAGATTAGGAGAGGGGAAAGGTTAGGTGAGCGGAAAGGTTAGTCTACGGAAAAAGATTAGGCAAGGTGTAAAGTTTATGTTAGGGGAAAGGTTAGACTAAGGAAGAGGATAGTCCAGAGGGAAAGGTTAGGCCGGGGGAAAGGTATGCCCTTTGGGAAAATGTCAGCCTATGTGTAAAATTTAGGTGAGGGGAAAAGCAGGTTAGGCTAGGTGCAAAGGTTAGGTAGGGGAAAGGTTTGGGCTAGGGGAAAGGGTTAGGCTAAGGTAAAAGTTTAGGCTATGGGAAAAAGTTAGGTCAGGGTAAAGGTTTACGCCTTAGGAAATGGTTAGGCTAAGGGAAAAGGTTAGGCCAGGGGAAAAGCTTAGGCCAGGGGGATAAGTAAGCCTTCAGGAAAAAAAAAAACTCCTCACTCTTGGCTTTAAAGCTCTCCATCACCTTGCCCCCTTCTACCTCACTTCCTTTCTCTCTTTCAACTGCCCATCCCATACACTCCACTCTTCTACCGCTCACCTCCTCACTGTCCCCCGTTTATGCCTATCCTGCCATTGACCCCTGGCCCATGTCTCTACCACTGTCCTGGAATGCCCTCCCTCCTCACATCTGCCAAACTTCCCCTCTTCAAAGCCCTACTGAGAACTCACCTCCTCCACGAGGCCTTCCCAGTCTGAGCTCCCCCCCTTCTCCCTCCCCTCTCCACCCCACCCTCTGCTCATCCCCCCTTCCCTCCCCTCAGCACTGTCCTCATTCGTATATATTATTTATTACCCTATTTATTCTAAAGAAGTGTACATCCCCTTGATTCCTTTTATTGTCATAATGTTATCATTTTTTCGTTTTGTTCTGTTTCACTTTGCTGTCAGTCTCCCCCGATTAGACTGTGAGCCCATCAATGGGCAGGGATTGTCTCTATCTGTTGCCGAGTTGTACATTCCAAGCACTTAGTACAGTGCTCTGCACATAGTAAGCGCTCAATCAATACTATTGAATGAAAAGGTTAGGCTAGGTGTAAAGTTTAGGTTAGGGGAAAGCCATTAGGCTAGGTGTAAAGGTTAGGTTCAGGAAAAAGCTTAGGCTAAGGGATAGAGTTAGGCTAGAGGAAACGGTTAGGCCGTGGAAAAGCTTAGGTCATGGAAAAGATTAGGCTAGGGGAAAAGGTTTGGCTGGGGAAGGTTAGGCTATGGAAAATGGTTGGTCTGGGGAAAAATGTTAGGTCAGGGAAAAGGTTAGGTTATGGTAAATTGTTAAGCTAGAGAAAAAGGTTACACTAGGGGAAAAGGTTAGGCTAGGGGAAAAGGTTAGGCCAGGGAGAAAGTTAGGCCAGGGAGAAAGGCTAGGAGAAAGGGTTAGTCTCGGGGAAATGTTTAGGCTAGGGGAAAAGGTTAGGCCCGTGAAAAGGTTAGACTCTGGGAAATGGATAAGCAAGGGGACTAGCTTTGGCCAGGGGAAAGATTATGCAAGGAAAATTTTAGGCTAGAGTAAATGTTTAGGCTAGAGGAAAAGGTTAAGTCAGGGAGAAGGTCAGGCTATGGTAAATGGTTAGGCTAGGGGAAAATTTTAGGCTAGGGGAAAAGGTTAGGCTAGGGAGAAGGGTAACTTAGGTTAACCTAGGGGAAAGGACAGGTCAAGGGATAAGTTTAGACTAGGGGAAAAGGTTGGCCAAGAGGTAAGGTTAGGCTAGGTGAAAAGATAGACCAGGGGAAAAGGTTAGGCTAGTTAAGAAGGTTTGGTTAGGGGAAAAATTAAGGCTAAGGAAAAAGATTAGGATAGGCAAAAAGTCTAGGTTAGGTGGAAAGGTTAAGCTCGGGGAAAAGATTAGGCCATGGCATAAATTTAAGCTGGGAAAAAGGTTATGTTAGGGGAAAAGGATAGCCAAGGGGAAACATTAGGACAGGGAATAGGTTGGGCTCGTTGTAAAGGTTAGGTTAGGCAAAAACCTTAGGCTAGGGGAAAGAGTTAGGCTAGGGGCAAAGGTTAGGCTAAAGGAAAATGTAAGACTAAGGAAATAGATCAGGCTAGGTGAAAAGGCTGGGGAAAAGCGAAGGCCGGGGAAAAGGTTAGACTAGAGGAAAAGGTCAGGTAAGGGGAAAAGGTAAGCCTAGGGAGAAAGTTAGGCCAGGGGAAAGATTAGGTAAGGGAAAGGTTAGGCTAGGGGGGAAAGCTTTGACTAGGAGAAAAGGTCAGTCCTGGGAAAAGGTTAGGCCAGGGGAAAAGGTTAGGCTAGGAGAAAAGGTTAGGCTTGGGAGAATGTTAGGCCAGGGAGAAGGTTAGGCCAGGGAGAAGGTTAGGCTAGGGGAAAGGTTAGGCTAGGGGATAAGCTTAGGCAAGGCGTAAAGTTTAAGATAGGGGAAAAGATTCGGCTAAGGGAAAATGTTAGGCCAGGGGAAAGGGATAGGCCATTGGAAAAAGTTACGCAAGGGGAAAGATTTGGCTAGGGATAAAGATTAGGCCTGAGGAAAAGGTTAGGCTAAGGGAAAAGGTTAGACTTAGGGGAAAGGGGAAAGATTAAGCTAGGGGAAAAGTTTAGGCCACGGGAAAAATTTAGTCTAGGGGAAAAGGTTATGCAAGAGAAAATCTTAGGTTAGGGGAAAAGGTTAGGCTAAGGGAAAAGGTTAGTCTTGAGGAAATGTTTAAGCTAGGGACAAACGTTAGGCTAGGGAAGGGCTTAGGCTATGGAAAATGGATAAGCCAGGGGAAAGAGTTAGATGGGGGGAAAGATTGGGTTCGGGAAAGGTTAGACTAGGGGGAAAAGGTATGGTTAGGAGAACAGGTCAGTCCAGGGAAAAGGTTAGGTCAGGGGAAAAGATTAGGTCAGGGGAAAAGGTTAGGCCAGGGGAAAAGTTTACTCAGCGTAAAAGGTTTAGGTTAGGGGAAAAGCTTAGGCTAGGGGAAAGGGTTAGGCGATGGACAAGGTTAGGCTAGATGAAAAGGTTAGGCAAGGGGAAAAGTTAGGTTAGTGGAAAGGGTTAGGCTAGGGGATAAGGTTAGGCTAGGGGAAAGGTTTAGCCCAGGGGAAAAGATTAGGTTAGGGAAAAGGTTAAGCTAAGGGAAAAGACTAGCCTGGGAGAAAACTTTAAGCTAGGTGAAGATGTTAGGCTATGGAAAATGGTTAAGCCAAGGAAAAAAGCTAGGCCAGGGCAAAAGTGTAGGTCACAGGTAAAGGTTAGGCCAGGTGAAAGGCTAGGCCAAGGGAAAAGGTTAGGCTAGGGGAAAGGTTAGGCTTTGAGAAAAGGTTGGGCTAGGGGAAAAGTTCAGGCTAAGGAAAAACGTAAGGGAAAGAGAAATGTTAGGCTAGGGGAAAAGGTTAGGCTAGGGCAAAAGGTTAGGTCAGTGGAAAATGTTAGGCCACAGGAAATGTTTAGGCAATGGAAAATGGTTAAAGAATTGGATAAGGTTAGGCTGGGGAACAGTTAGGCTAGGGAAAATGTTAGGCTAAGGGAAAAGGTTAGGATACGGAATAGGGTTAGGCCAGGGGAAAAGATTAAGCCAGGTGAAAAGGTTAGGCTAGGGGAAAGGTTTAGGCTAGGGGAAAAGGTTAGGCTAGGGGAAAAGGTTAGGCTATGGGAAAAGGTTAGGCAAGGTCTAAAGTCTAGGTTAGGGGAAAAGGATTTTCTAGGCTCAAGGGTTAGACTAGGGTAAAAGGTTAGGATATGGGAAACGAATATGTCAGGGGAAAGTTTAGGCTCGGGGAGTTGGTTGGGCTAGGGTAAAAGGCTAGAATAGGGGAAAGGTTAAGGCTAGGGGAAGAGGATAGGCCAGGGTAGAGATTAGGCAAGGGAAGCATTAGGCTAGGGGAAAATATTGCTAAGGTAAAACCTTAGGCTAGAGGAAAAGAATAGGCAAGGGAAAAGGCTTAGGCTAGATGAAGGGGTTAGGAAAGGGGAAAATGCTAGGTTAGGAGTATAGGTTAGCCTAGGGGAAGGGATTAGGCCCTGAGAAAACTTTAGGTGAGGGGAAGGGGTTAGGCCTTGGGAAGTTTTTAGGCCAGTGAAAAGGATAGGCCAAGGGAAAAGGTTAGTTTCAGAGAAAAGGCTGGGTTGGGGAAAAGGTTAGGCTAGGGGCAAAGGTTAGGCTAGGGGCAAGGTTGAGGCTAGGGGCAAAGGTTAGGCCATGGGGAAAGGCTAGTTCAGGAATATAGGTTAGGCCAAGGGAAAAGTTTAGGCTAGGGGAAAAGTGTGGGCTAGGGGAAAAGGTTAGGCCAGGGAAAAGGTTAGACTATGGGAAATGGATAAGCTAGGGGAAAAGGTTAGGCTAGGAGCAAAAGGAGAAGCCAAGGTAAAAGGTTAGGCAAGGGAGAAGGTTAGGGCAGGGGAAAAGGTTAGACTGTGGGAAATGGATAAGCTAGAGAAAAAGGTTAGGGTTTGGGGCCATACTTGCAAGGCAAAGGCTGTCCGGCCCAAACTCGAACAAAAAGGGTTCGGGGCCAAACCTGAAGGCAAAGCCTGCCTCGCCTGAACTGGGGAGAAATGGATTCAGGGCCCGACCTGAAAGGCAAAGGCTGTGGGGCCCAAACTGGAATGAAAAGGTTTTGGTGTCAAACCTGCAAGGGAAATGCTCAGAGGTTGAAACCTGAAAGAAAAGGGTTCGGGGCCAAACTTGCAAGGCCAGCTTGCAAGGGGGCCAGCTTCACTCTTGATCCGAGACTGCCCCCCACCCTCTTGCACCTGCCCAACTCCCTCAGAGACAGCCACTGAGGAGTTCCAGCTCTGGAGGGACTAAGGATGTTCAAGGTGACCCTGTGGAAAAGACTGTGGGTTCAGGGAGGAATAACCCATCTACTGAATTAAGGGTCCCATCTACTGAATTAAGGGTCCTGGATCTTCTCAGCCCCACAGTTAAGCCCAGCAAACCCAGTTCCCTCCACAGAGACTTAGTCCCAGATTGTAATATCAGCCTCAGTGCCCCGAGTGATAGACCCCTCTGCTCACCACCTCCTTCCTCTCCTGCCATAACAATTAATCATCCACACATGCCCCCATCACCATCTGTTAAAGGGATGAGTCAGGGCTGCAGTGAACATGTCGGTTGGTTGTGTTGTACTGCACCCTTCCTAACCATGTAGTACAGTGCTCTACACATAATAACCACTCAGTAAACACCACTGATTAACTGCAGGAAGGAAGTGTCTCTTGGAATTTCCCCAGCCACAGAGAAAGACTGGAGAACAAAGAGGCAGTTTGAGTGGCCAAGAAGACTTCTGAAATGGAGTGTTAGGCCCTTCACCCCACTATCCACTTCCCTCACAGGCAAGAATGAAGTCAGGAAAGGGGAAAGATTATACTTCCTCATAGCCTGCCAATGACACCTTTAAGGAAATTACCTGGCCCAGAAGAGCCCCTAGTAAGCAAGCCAGAAAGCAGATTCAAAGTTACCCCAAACTCCACACCTCCTTTACCCCCAAAACTTTTCTCTAACCACTTAAACTCCACAGCCCCTCACATTAAAGCCAACACACTCAGCTCCAAATACCCTCAGGCTCTGGAGGCTTATAAAGGGAAGGAGGGGGGTGCGGTGGGGCCCGGCCTGATGTCAGTAATCCACCTGATTGGAAACAGCTGGATTAGAGAACGTGTCCCGGGAGAAAGCTCTAGCAGCTCATTGAAAAAGGGGATGGCTTTGGGAAAGATAGGGTATGATGGGATAGGGGTTTAAGGGCTAGGATTGGATTGAATCTGCAGGTGCAGAACTGCATGCACACTGGATAGAATTCAGTTTCTGGTACAATACCCGTCTTGTATCCTTCCAGCCCACACTGCTATGAACTCGATTTCAGGCAGGAATCTGCACACCTCTGCTTCTCAGAGAGAAATAGGGGAGACACCCTGATCTCCTCCCTATATTAGAAACCACAAACATCCATAATGGGCCCAAAAATGTCCTTTCTTTGGAGAGTGAGGCTGTGCAGTGACCCTCTAGTCAGAACTGTAGTCCTAGAGAGGCTAGCCCCATCGATAGAATTAAGACCCCTGGGTCTTCTAAGTCCCAGACAAATCAAACAGAAATAGCTTCCTGCACAGTGACCAGGCCCCTGTTCTCCCATCAGCGGCATCGGCCTCATCACTCTTCTTCCCCCCATTATTCACACACACACACACACACACACCTCCCACTCCATACCCCTCATTCTTTTTGGGGTGTGGAGATATTCAATGTGGCTCAGTGGAAAGAGCACGGGCTTGGGGGTCAAACGTCATGGCTGGGTGACTGGGGGCAAGTCACTTAACTTCTCTGTGCCTGAGTTACCTCATCTGTAAAATGGGGATTAAGACTGTGAGCCTCACATGGGACAACTTGATTACCCTGTATCTCCCCAGTACTTAGAACAGTGCTCTGCACATAGTACGTGCTTGACAAATAGCAATATTATTATTATTTGGGGTAGCAATGCAGTCCATTCAGTAAGAGAGAAAAAGGTTTGGGGCAAACCCGCAAGGAAAAGGGAGCAGGGCCCAAAAATGAACGAAAAGGGTTTGGGGCCAGACCTGCAAGGCTTGAGGTAACCACATGATAGGGATGTAAGGCAAACTCTGGGGTGGGGGGTAACTTAGTACCAAAAGGGGTTGGGACCAGAGCTTCAAGGCAAAGTGTCTGGACCGAAATGGAATGAGAGGGATTCAGGGCCCAACCTGCATGGCAAGGTCTGCGGGGCCAAACCTGGAACAAAAAGGGTTCAGGCCAAACCTGCAAGGCAAAAGCTGCAGGCACAAACCTGAACGAAAAGCGTTTGGGGCCAAAGCTGTAAGGCAATCTTGAGGTGGCCCAAACTGGAACCAATAGGAATCAGGGTAAAATCTGCAAAAAACAATGCCAAAGAGTTCGGGGCCAAATCTGTAAGACAAAGACTTGGGGGGCAAACCTCCAAGGCAAAGGCTGTGGGGCCCAAACTGGAACCAGAACGGTTCAGGGACAAACACGCAAGGCAAAGTCTGTGGGGCCCAAACTAGAACCAAAACCCTTTGGGGCCAAACCTGCCAGCCAAACTCTAGGGTGCCCAAACTGGAATGAGAAGGGTTAGGGGCCCAATCTGCAAGACAAAGTCTGGGGTGTCCAAACTGGAACGAAAAAGGTTTGGGGCCAAACAGGTAAGGCAAAGATTGGAGGGAGCAAACCTCCAAGGCAAAGGCTGCGGGGCCCAAACTGGAACCAAAAAGGTTCCCAGCCAAACCTGCAAACAAAGGCTGCAGGGCCTCAAGTGGAACCAAAAGGGACTGGAGCCAAACCTGCAAGGCAAAGGCTGCAGGACCCAAACTGGAAACAAAAAACATTCTGGACCCGACCTGAACTGCAAAGTCTGCGGGACCCAAACTGGAACAAAAGGGGTTTGGGGCCAAACCTGCAAGGCAAGGCTGTGGGGCCCATACTGGAATCAGAGTGGTTCAGAGCCAAACTTGCAAGGCAAAGGCTACGGGGCACAAACCTGAACGAAAAGGATTAGGGGCCAACCTGCAAGGCAAAGCCTGGGGGGGGGGGGCAACCGGCATGGCAAAGACTGTGGGACCCAAACTGGAATCAAAATGATTTGTGGCCTAACATGAAAGGCAAAGCCTGCTGGTCCTAAAGTGGAACCAAAAGGGTTCAGGGACAAATCTGCAAGGCAAAGGCTGTGCGGCCCAAACTGAAATCAAAGGGGTTCGGGGCCAAACTTTCAAAGCAAAGGCTGTGGGGGGCAAACCAGCAAGGCAAAGTTTGGGGGGCTAAACTGGTATCAAAAATGTTCGCTGCCAAACCTGCAAGGCAAAGCCTGTGGGGCCCAAACTGGAAGCAAAAGGGTTTGGGGCCAAAGCTGCAAGGTAAAGGCTGTGGGGCCCAAACCTGAACAAAAAGGGTTAAGGGTTAAACTGCAAGGCAAAGTCTGAGGGACCCAAACTGAAACGAAACAGGATCAGGGCCAATCCTGCAAGGCAAATTCTAAGTGGGCCACACTGCAACAAAAACGGTTGAGGACCATACCTGCAAGACAAACTCTAAGGTTCCCAAGCTGGAAACAGAAGGATTTAGGGCCAAACCTGCAAGGCAAAGGAAGGGCGGGGGGCAAACCTGCAATGCAAACTCTGTGGGGCCCAAACTGTAAACAAAAGGCTTCAGGGTCAAACATGCAAGGCAAAGGTTGCAGGACCCAAACTGGAACCGAAAGTTTCTGGGCCAAACCTGCAAGGCAAAGGCTGCAGGGCCAAACAGGTATGAAAAAGGTCCAGGGACAAACTTCCAAGGCAAAGGCTGTGGGGCCCAAAGCTGAACAAAAAGGGTTTGGGGCCAAACTTGCAAGGCAAGCTCTGCGGGAATCAAACCTGAAAGAAAAGTGTTCGGGGACAAACCTGCAAGGCAAACTCTATGGGGCCCAAACTGGAACCAAAAGAGTTCACGGCCAAAACTGCATCGCAAAGGATCAGGGGGCAAACCTGCAAGGCAAAGGCTGCAGGGCCCAAAGTGAAACCCAAAGGCTTCCAGGCCTGCAAAGGGCAGAGTCTGAGAGACCCAAACTGAAATGAAAACGGATAGTTGACAAACCTGCAAGGCAATCTCTGGGGCCCAAACTGGAACCAAAAGAGTTCTCTGCCAAAACTGCATCGCAAAGGATCGGGGGGCAAACCTGCAAGGCAAAGGCTGCAGGGCCCAAAGTGAAACCCAAAGGCTTCCAGGCCTGCAAAGGGCAGAGTCTGAGAGACCCAAACAGAAATGAAAACGGATAGTTGACAAACCTGCAAGGCAATCTCTGGGGGCGCTTAACTGGAACAATGAGGGTAGGGAGACAAACCTGCAAGGTAAAGGCTGCGGGGCCCAAACCTAAACAAAAAGGGATCGTGGCCAAATCTGTAAGGTAAACTCTAGGGGTCCCAAACTGGAATCAAAAGGATTTGGGGCCAAACCTGAACAAAAAGGGTTCAGCGCCAAAGCTGCAAAGCTAAGGAGTGGGGGACAAATCTGCCAGGCAAACTCTAGGGGGCCCAACTGTAACCAAAGGGGTTTGGAGCCAAACCTGCAAGGAAAAAACTGCGGGACCAAAAGTGGAACAAAAAGCATTCCGGGTCTAACCTGTAAGGAAAAGATTGCGGGGCCTCATCTGGAATGAAAAGGGTTCGGGGCCAAAACTGCAAGCAAAGGCTGCGGGACCAAAACTAGAATGAAAAAGCTACTGGGTCAAAACTGGAACGAAAAGGGTTCTGGGCCAAACGTGCAAAGCAAAGTTTGCAGGGCCCAAACTGAAATGAAACTGGTTGGGGCCAAACCTGGAAGGTAAACTCTCGGGGGGCCAAACTGGAACAAAATGGGTTGGGCAGCAAACCTGCAAGGCAAAGGCTGCTGGGCCCAAACCTGAACGAAAAGGGTTTGGTGCCAAATCTACAAGGCAAACTCTAGGGGACCCAAACTGGAACCAAAAGGGTTCGGGGCAAAACGTGCAAGGCAATGGTTGCAGGATCCAAACTGGAACGAAAAAGGTTTAGGGTCAAACCTGCAAGGCAAAGGCTGCGGGACCCAAACTAGAATGAAAAGGGTTCGGGGACCAACCTGTAAGGCAACGGCTGGGGGATCCAAACTGGAACCAAAAGGGTTCCGGGTCTAACCTGCAAGGCAAAGGCTGGGAGGGACAACCTGCAAAGCAAAGGATGCGGAGTGCAAACTGAAATGAAAAGGGTTCAGGGCTAAATATGCATAAGAATGGCTGGAGGTGCAAACATGGAAGTAAAAGACTGTGGGGCCCAAACTGGAAGAAAAAGGGTTTGGGGACAAACCTGCAAGACAAAGGCTCAAGGGGCAGACTTGCACGGCAAAGTATCCGGGCTTAACCTGCAAGGCAAAGGCTGCAGGGCCCAAACTGGAATGAAAAGTATTCGGGGACAAACCTGCAAGGCAAGGCTGCGGGGCTCAAACTGGAATGAAAATAGTCTGGGGACAAACTTGCAAGGCAAGGCTGAGGGGCTCAAACTGGAATGAAAATAGTTTGGGGACAAACTTGCAAGGCAAAGCCTGCGGGATGCAAACTGGAATCAAAAGAGTTCGGGGACGAACCAGCAACACAAAGACTGCGGGGGCCAAAGTGGAAAGAAGAGGCTTCAGGTCAAAACCTGCAAGGCAAAGGCTGCGGGACCAAAACTGAAAAGATAAGGGTTCGGTGCCAAAGCTGCAAGACAAACTCTAGGGAGTCCAAACTGGTACCAAAAGGATTCAGGACCAAACCTGCAAGGGAAACTCTTGGAGGGGCCAAACTGGTACCAAAAGGTTTCCGGGCCAACCTGCAAGGCAAAGGCTGCAGGACCCAAACTGAAACAAAACAGGTTGGGGCCAACCCTGCAAGGCAAACTCTGGGGTGGCCACACTGGAACAAAAAGCGTTGGGGAACAAACCCGCAAGTCAAAGGCTGTGGGGTCAAAACCTGAATGAAAACTTTCAGGCCCAAACATGCAAGCAAAATCTAGGGGGCCCAAACTGGAACCAAAAGGGTTCAGGGCCTAACCTGAAAGGCAAAGGCTGTAGGGCCCAAACTGGAACCAAAAGGGTTTGGGACCAAAGCTGCAAGACAAAGGATCGGGGGGTATACCTGCAAAGCAAAGGCTATGGGGCCAGTAGTGGAAACAAAAGGGTTCTGGGTCCAACCTGCAAGGCAAAGTCTGTGGAACCCCAACTGGAAACAAAAAGGTTCGGGGCCAGACCTGCAAGGCAAAGGCTGCGAGGCCCAACCTGAACGAAGTGATCAGAGCCAAACCTGCCAGGTAAACTCTAGGATGCCCAAATTGGAACCAAAAGGCTTTGGGGCCAAACATGCAAGACAAAGACTGCAGGGACCAAAATGTAGCCAAACGGGTTTGGGGCCAAAGCTGCAAGGCAATGCCTCCAGGGCCCAAACCAGAACGAAAAGGGTTTGGGCACAAACCTGCAAAGCAAAGGCTGTGGGGTCAAACCTGCAAAGCAAAGGCCGCAGGGCCAAAACTGGAATGAAAAGCGTTGGGGCCAACCCTGCAAGGGAAAGACTGTGAGGCCCAAACTAGAACCAAAATGGTTGGGGGCCAAACCTGCAAGACAAAGGCTGAGGGGCCCATAACAGAACATAAAGGGTTCGGGTTCACACCTACAAGACAACTCTAGGGGTCCCAAACTGGAACCAAAAAGACTCAGGGCATTACCTGCAAAGCAAACTCTTTGTGGGGGGCAGGCTGGTACCAAAAGGGTTCAGGTCCAGACGTACAAGGCAAAGGCTACGGGGCCCAAAGCTGAACAAAAACAGTTCGGGGCCCAAACTGCAGGGCAAATTCTAGGGGGCCCAAAGTGGAACCAAAAGGGTTCGGGGCCAAACCTCCAAGGGAAAGGCTGTGGGGCCCAAACTGGAACCAAAAAGGTACAGGGCCAAAACTGCAAGGCAAAGGCTGCGGGACGCAAACTGGAATCAAAAGCGTTCGGGGCCGAATCTGCAACCCAAAGGCTGCGGGGCCCAAAGGAAAAGGTTTCAGTTAAAAACCTGCAAGGCAAAGCCTGCGGGACCAAAACTGAAAAGGAAAATGTTTGGGGCCACACCTGCAAGGCAAAGGCTGTGGGGCCTAAACTGGAACGAAAAGGGTTTGGGGCCAAACCTGCAAGGGAAAGGCTGCCTGGCCCAAGCTGGAACAAGAAGGGTTTGGGGTCAAACCTGCAAGGCAAATTCAATTCAATAGTATTTATTGAGCACTTACCATGTGCAGAGCACTGTACTAAGTGCTTGGAATGTACAAATTGGCAACAGATAGAGACAGTCCCTGCCCAATGACAGGCTTACAGTCTAATCGGGGGAGACAAAGGCAAAGGCAAAGGCAAGGCAAAGGCTGTGGGTCCCAAACCTGAATGAAAAGCGTTCAGGTTCAAGCCTGCAAGGCCAATTCTAGGGGTCCCAAACTGGAACCAAAAGGGTTTGGGGCATTACCTGCAAGGCAAACTCTGGCGCAGCGGGGCGTGGCAAGCTGGTACCAAAAGTGTTGGGGTTGAGACCTTCAAGCAAAGGCTGCAGGACCCAAACTGAAATGAAAAGGGTTCAGGACCAAACCTGAAAGGCAAACTCTTGGAGGAGCCAAACTGGTACCAATGGGGTTCTGGGACAACCTGCAAGCCAAAGGTTGTGGGACCCAAACTGAAACAAAACGGGTTGGGGCAAAACCTGCAAGGCAAAATCTAGGGGTGGTCACATTGGAACAATTAGGGTTGGGGGCCATATGTGCAAGACAAAGGCTGCGGTGCCTAAACTGGAACCAAAAAGGTTCCGGGCCAAACCTGCTAGGCGGAGGCTGCAGTGCCCAAACTGGTACTAAAAGGATTAGGGGAAAAAGCTGCAAGGCAAAGGATTGGGGGCCAAACCTGCAAGGTAAAGGTTGTGGAACCCAAAGTGGAACTAAAAGGGTTCCAGGCCCAACCTGCAAGGCAAAGGCTACGGGGCCCAAACCTGATTCATTCATTCATTAGTTCAAAAGTATGTACTGAGCGCTTACTATGTGCAGAGCACTGTACTAAGTGTTTGGAGTGTACAGTTCGGCAACACATAGAGACAGTTCCTGCCCAATGACGGGCTCACAGTCTAATCAGGGGAGACAGACAGACAGAAACAAGGCAACATAATCACGATAAATAGAATCAAGGGGATGAACACCTTATTAACAAAATAAATAGGGTAATGAAAATATATACAAATGAGCCCAGTGCTGAGGGGAGGGGAAGGGAAAGGGTGAGGAGCGGAGGAAAATGGGGCTTAACTGAGGGGAAGTGCGGGGGGAAGGGGGAGGGCACAGAGGGCGGAGGGGAACAGAGAGGGAGCAGAGGGAGCAGAGGGAAAAGGGGTAGCTCAGTCTGGGAAGGCCTCTTAGAAGAGTTGAGCTCTCAGTAGGATTTGGAAGAGGGGAAGACAGTTTGGCGGAGGTGAGGAGGAAGGGCATTTCAGGACAGCAGTAGGACATGGGCCAGAGGGCCTTGGCAGGATAGGCTTGAACTGGGGACTGTGAGGAGGTTAGCTGCAGAGGAGCGGAGTGTGCGGGGTGGGGAGTAGAAAGAGAAGGGAGGTGAGGTAGGAGGGGGCAAGGTGATGGAGAGCCTTGAAGTCCAGAGTGAGGAGTCTTTTGTTTCATATGGAGGTTGATAGGAACTACTGGAGGTTTTTAAGGAGGGGAGTGCCATGCCCAGAGCGTTTCCGCAGGAAGATGATCTGGGCAGCAAAATGAAGAATAGACTGGAGTGGGAAGAGACAGGAGGAAAGGAGATCAGAGAGAAGGCTGACACAATAATCCAGCTGGGATATTATGAAAGCTTGTACCAGTACAATAGTCATTTGGATGGAGAGGAAAGGGCAGATCTTGGCGATATTGTAAAGGTGAGACTGGCAGGCGTTGGTGACAGATTGGATGTGTGGGTGAATGAGAGAGCTGAGTCAAGGATGACACCAAGGTTGTGGGCTTGAGACATGGGAAGAATGGTCGTACCGTCCACAGTGACAGGGGAGTCAGGAAGAAGACCGGATTTGGGAGGGAAGATAAGGAGCTCAGTTTTGAACATGTTGAGTTTTTAGGTGGCGGGCAGACATCCAAGTGGAGACGTCCTGGAGGCAGTAGGAGATACGAGCCTGAAGGGAGGGGGAGAGAACAGGGGAGGAGATATAGATTTGGGTGTCATCTGCATAGAGATGATAGTTGAAACCGTGGGAATGAATGAGTTCACCAAGGGAATGAGTATAGATGGAGAACAGAAGAGGGCCAAGAACTAACCCTTGAGGAACCCCTACAGTTAGTGGATGGGAGGGGGAGGAGGAACCCGTGAAGGAGAGCGAGAATGAACAGCCAGAAAGATAAGAGGAGAACCAGGAGAAGACGGAGTCCGTGAAGCCAAGGGGAGATAAGGCGTGGAGGAGAAGGGGATGGTTGACAGTGCCAAAGGCAGCTGAGAGGTCGAGGAGGATTAGGATAGAGTAGGAGCTATTGGATTTGGCAAGAAGGAGGTCATGGGTGACCTTTGAGAGAGCAGTCTCGGTAGAGTGGAGGGGACGGAAGCCAGATTGGGACGGAAGCCAGATTGGAAGGGGTCCCGGAAAGAGTTGGAGCTGAGGAATTCAAGGCAGCAAGTGTAGGCGACTCGTTCTAGGAGTTTGGAAAAGAAGGATAGGAGGGAGATAGGGCAATAACTGGAAGGGGAAGTGGGGTCGAGAGAAGGTCTTTTTGGGATGGGGGAGACATAGGTATGTCTGAAGGCAGAGGCGAAGAAGCCATTGGAGAGTGAGTAGTTAAAGATAGAAGTCAAGGAGGGGAGGAGGGAAGGGGCAATTGTTTTTAAAAGGTGAGCGGGAATTTTCATTCATTCAACGGTATTTATTGAGCGATTACTATGTGCAGAGCACTGTACTAAGCGTTTGGAATGTACAATTCGTCAATAGATAGAGACAATCCCTGCCCATTGATGGGCTTAGGGTCCGAAGCACAGATGGAGGGGATGGCACTTGTGAGGAGGGAGGGGTTCAGGGACAAATCTACAAGACAAACTCTGGCAGGGGCAAACTGGTACCACAAGTGTTTAGGGCCAAACCTGCATGGCAAAGGCTGTGGGGCCTTAACTGGAACCAAAAGGGTTCGGGGCCAAACCTTCATTGAAAAGACTGCGGGGTCAAAACTGGAATGAAAATGGTTCGGGGCCAAAGCTGCAAGGTGAAAGCAGGGGGTCCCTAAACTGGAACGAAAAGGATAAGGAGCCAAACCTCAAAGGCAAAGGCTGTGGGCCCCAAACTGAAACCAAAAGGGTTCGGGGCCAAACCTGCAAGGCAAAGCTGCGGGGCCCAAACTGGAACCAAATGGGTTCGGGGCTAAACCTGCAAAGCAAAGCCTCGGGGGTCACACCTGCAAGGCAAAGACAGCGGGGCCCCAACTGGAACCAAAAGGTTTGGGGCCAAACCTGCAAGCAAATCCTGCGGGGCCATTACCGGAAACAAAAGGGTTTGGGGCCAAATCCGCAAAGCAAAGCCTGGGGGGCAAACCTGCAAAGCAAAGACTGTGGGGACCAAACTGAAACGGAAAGTGTTGGGGGCCAAACCTGCAAGGCAAAGGCTGCGGAGCCCAAACTGGAACCAAAATGGTTCGGGGTCAAACCTGCAAAGCCAAGGCTGAGGGGGCAAACCTGCAGGGCTAAGGCTATGGGGCCCAAACTGGAAACAACGGCGTTCCGGACCCAACCTGCATGACAAAGTCTGTGGGACCCAAACTGGAATGAAAAGGGATCGGGGCCAAACCTACAAGGCAAAGGCTGCCTGGCCCAAACTGGAACGAGAAGGGTTAGGGGCCAAACTGCAAGGCAAAGGACTGGGGGGCAAACCTGCAAGGGAAAAGCAGGGTGGCCAGACTGGAACGAAAAGTGTTCGGGGCCAAACCTGCAAGGCAAGAGCAGGGAATCCAAACTGGAAGGGAAATCGTTCAGGACCAAACCTGCAAGGCAAGAGTGGGGGGCCCAAACTGGAATGAAAAGGGTTTGTGGCCAAACCTGCAAGACAGAAGTTGGGGGCACCCAAACTGGAACGAAAATGGTTCGGAGCCAAATCTGTAAGGAAAAGATTTCGGGGCCCAAACTGTAACGAAAATGCTTTGGGGTCAAACCTGTAAGGCAAAGATTGCCGGGCCCAAACTGGAATGAAAAGAGTTCGGAGCCAAACCTGCAAGGCAAAGACTGTGGGCCCAAACTGGCTAGGGGAAAAGGTTAGGCCAGGGAGAAGGTTAGACCAGAAAGTAGGTTAGTCTAGGGGAAAAGGTTAGCCTAGCATAGCCTAGCCTAGCATAAAGGTTGGGCTAGGGGTCAGGTTATTGTATGGGAAAAGCTTAGACAAGGGAAAAGGTTAGGCTAGGGGAAAATGTTAGGTGAGGGAGGAAGGTCATGCTAGGGGAAGAGGTTAGGCTAGGGGAAATATTAGGCTAGGGAAATCTTAGGTTAGGGGAAAATTTTAGGCTAAGGAAGAAAGTTGGGGAAGGGGAAATGGTTAGGAGGGGGAAATGCTTAGGCTAGGGGAAAAGGTTAGGTCATGGGAAATGATGGCCAAGGGAAAAGTGTAGGCTAGAATAAAGATTAGGCTAGGAGTCAGGTAAGGCCATGGGAAATGATGAGGCCGGGGAAGAGGGTGGCCAAGGGAAGAGGTTAGGCTAGGGTAATAGGTTAGACCAGGGGAGAAGTGTAGACTAGTATAAAGATTAGGCTAGGTGTCAGCTTACGCTATGGGAAAAAATTAGGCAAGGTGTAAAATTTGTGTCAGGGAAAAGGTTAGGCTAGGGAAAAGGGTAGTCCAGAGGGAAAGGTAATAATAATGTTATAATGTTGGTATTTGTTAAGCGCTTACTATGTGCCGAGCACTGTTCTAAGCGCTGGGGTAGACATAGGGGAATCAGGTTGTCCCATGTGGGGCTCACAGTCTTAATCCCCATTTTACAGATGAGGGAACTGAGGCACAGAGAAGTTAAGTGACTTGCCCACAGTCACACAGCCTGCAAGTGGCAGAGCTGGGATTCGAACTCATGAGCCCTGACTCCAAAGCCCGTGCTCTTTCCACTGAGCCACGCTGCTTCTCCAAGGAAAGGTTAGGCCAGGGGGAAAGGTAAACCTTTTGGAAAAGATTAGGCTATGTGTAAAGGTTAGGTAGGGGAAAAGCTTGGACTAGGGGAAAGGGTTAGGCTAGGGGAAAAGGTTAGGCTATGGGAAAAAGTTAGGCCAGGGTCAGGGTTTACGCCTTGGGAAATGGCTAGGCTAAGGGAAAAGGTTAGGCCAGGGGAAAAGCTTAGGCCAAGGGGATAGGTATGCCTTCAGGAAAAAAAAAACTCCTCAGTCTTGGCTTCAGAGCTCTCCATCACCTTGCCCCCTCGTACCTCACCTCCCTTCTCTCTTTCAACTGCCTACCCCATACACTCTGCTCCTCTACTGCTCACCTCCTCACTGTCCCTCGTTCACGCCTATCCCACCATCCATCCCTGGCCCACATCCTACCACTGTCCTGGAATGCCCTCCCTTCTCACATCTGCCAAACTAACTCTCTTCCCCTCTTCAAAGCCCTACTGAGAGTTCACCTCCTCCAAGAGACCTTGCCAGTCTGAGCTACCCCCCTTCTCCCTCCCCTCCATACCCCACCTTCTGCTCATCCCCCTTCCCCTCTGCTCAGCACTGTCATCATTTGTTTATATTATTTATTACCCATATTATTCTGTTAACGAGATGTACATGGTCCCTTGATTCTATTTATCGAGATTTTTTTTTGGTTTTGTTCTGTTTTGCCTTGCTATCTGTCTGTCTCCCCTGATTAGATTGTGAGCCCATCAATGGGCAGGGATTGTCTCTATCTCTTGCCGAATTGTACATTCCAAGTGCTTAGTACAGTGCTCTGCACATAGTAAGCGTTCAATAAATACTATTGAATGAAAAGGTTAGTCTAGGTTTTAAGTTGAGGTTGGGGAAAAGCAATTAGGCTAGGTGTAAAAGTTCAGGGAAAAGCTTAGGCTAGGGGATAGGGTTAGGCTAGGCCATGGAAAAGCTTAGGTGATGGAAAAGATTAGGCTAGGGGAAGAGGTTAGGCCAGGGAAGGTAGGCTATGGAAAATGGTTGGCCTGGGGAAAAATGTTAGGTCAGGGAAATGGATAGGCTACGGTAAATTGTTAGGCTAGAGGAAGAGGTTACACTAGGGGAAAAGGTTAGGGTAGGGGAAAAGGTTAGGCCAGGGAGAAAGTTAGGCTAGGGGAAAAGGTTAAGTCAGGGAAAGGTTTAGGCTATGGTAAGTGGTTAGGCTAGGGGAAAAGGTTAGGCCAGGGAGAAGGGTAGGGTAGGGGAAAACTTTAGGTTAGGGGAAAAGCTTAGGCCGTGAAAAAGCTTAGGCCAGCTGAAAAGGTTAGGGCAGGGGAAAGGTTTAGAGCAGGGGAAACGTTTAGGGTAAGAGAAAATGTTATATCAGGGATAATGTTAGGCTAGGGCAAAAGGTTAGGCGAGGGGAAAGGTTAGGCGAGGGGAAAGGTTGGGCAAGGGGAAAGGTTGGGCAAGGGGAGAAAGGTTAGGTGAGGGGAAAGGCTAGGTGAGGGGAAAGTTTAGGCAGGGGGAAAGGTTAGGCAAGGGGAAAGGTTAGGCAAGGGGAAAGGTTAGGCAAGGGGAAAGGTAAGGCAAGGGTAAAATTTTAGGCGAGGGGACAGGTTAGGCTACAGAAAGAGATTAAGCAAAATGTAAAGTTTGTGTTAGGGAAAAGGTTAGGCTACAGAAACGGATAGGCCAGGGGAAAAGGTTAGGCCATGGGAAAAGTTTAAATTGGGGAATAGGTTATGCTAGGGGAAAAGGTTAGGCCAGGGGGAAAGGTAAGCCTATGGGAAAAGTTTAGGCTAGGTGCAAAAGTTAGGTTAGGGGAAAAGCAGGCTAGGCTAGGTGTAAATGTAGGTTAGGGGAATAGTTTGGGCTAGGGGAAAGGGTTAGGCTAGGGGAAAAGATTAGGCTAGGGGAAAAGATTACATCAGGGAAAAAGTTAGGCTAGGGCAAAAGGTTAGGCAAGGGGAAAGGTCAGGAGAGGGGAAAGATTAGGCCACAGGAAAAGATTATGCAAGGTGTAAAGTTTATGTTAGGGGTATGGTTAGGCTAGGGAAAAGGATAGACCAGGGAAAAGGTTAGGACATGGGAAATGTTTAAGTCAGGGAATAGGTTAGGCCAGGGGGCAAGGTTAGGTCAGGGGAAAAGGTAAGCCTTTGGGAAAAGGTTAGGCTAGGTGTAAAGGTTAGGTTAGGGGAAAAGCAGGTTAGGCAAGATGCAAAGTTTAGACCAGGGGAAAAGGTTAGGCCAGGGGAAAAGGTTAGGCTAAGGGAAAGCATTAGGCTAAAGGAAAAGGATAGGCTAAGGGAAAAGGTTAGGTTAGGGTAAAAGGTTAGTCTTGGGGAAATGTTTAGGCTAGGGGAAAAGGTTAGGCAATGGGAAAGGTTAGGCTAGGGGAAAAGGTTAGCTGAGGGGAAAGGATAAGACCAAGGGATAAGTTTAGTCTAGGGGAAAAGGTTAGGCTAGGTATAAAGGTTTGGTTAGGGGAAAGGTTAAGGCTAAGGAAAAAAGTTAGGGTAGGCAAAAAGTCTAGGATAGGGGAAAAGCTTAAGCTAGGGGAAAAGATTAGGCCATGGGATAAATGTAAGCAGGGAAAAAGGTTATGTTAGGGGAAAAGGATAGCCTAGGGGAAACGTTAGGACAGGGGATAGGTTGGGCTCGGTGTAAAGGTTATGTTAGGGGAAAACCTTAGGCTAGGGGAAAAGCTTAGGCCAGGGAAGGGGTTACGCTATGGAAAATGGATAAGCCAGGGGAATGGGTTAGAGCAGGGGAAAGATTAGGTAAGGGAAAGGTTAGGCTAGGGGGAAAAGATATGGCTAGGAGAAAAGGTTAGGAGAAGATTCCCTGGGAGAATGTTAGGCCAGGGAGAAGGTTAGGCCAGGGAGAAGATTAGGCTAGAGAGAATGTTAGGCCAGGGAGAAGGTTAGGCTAGGGGCAAAGGGATAGGCCTTTGGAAAAGGTTAGGCAAGGGGAAAGATTTTTTTCTAGGGGTAAAGATTAGGCTAAGGGAAAAGGTTAGGCTAGGGGAAAGGTTTAGGTTAGGTGAAAAGTTTAGGCTAGGGGAAAAGGTTAGGCTAAAGGAAAAGGTTAGTCGTGGGGAAATGTTTAGGCTAGGGGAAAAGGTTAGGCCAGGGAAGGGCTTAGGCGATGGAAAATGGAGAAACCAGGGAAAAGGTTAGACCAGGGTAAAGATTAAGTAAGGGAAAGGTTAGGCTAGGAGAAAAGGTCAGTCCAGGGAAAATGTTAGGTCAGGGGAAAAGGTTATTCAGGGTGAAAGGTTTAGGTTAGGGGAAAAGGTTAGTCAGGGTTAAAGGTTTAGGTTAGGGGAAAAGCTTAGGCTGGGGAAAGGGTTAGGCGATGGACAAGGTTAGGCTAGGTGAAAAGGTTAGGCAAGGTGAAAAGTTAGGTTAGTGGAAAAGGTGAGGCTAGGGGATCAGGTTAGCCTAGGGGAAAAGTTTAGTCCAGTGGAATAGATTAGGTCAGTGAAAAGGTTAGGTCAGGGGCAAAGGCTAGGCTGGGAGAAAACATTAGGCTAGGTGAAGATCTTAGGCTATGGGAAATAGTTAAGCCAAGGGAAAAAGCGAGGCCAGGGGAAAAGGGTAGGCCACAGGCATAGGTTAGGCGAGGGGAAAGGATAGGCCAAAGGAAAAGGTTAGGCTAGGGGAAAGGTTAGGCTCTGAGAAAAGCTTTGCCAGGGGAAAAGGTTAGGCTAGGGGAAACGTTTAGGCTAGGGAAAGAGCGTAAGGCAAAAAGAAATGTTTAGGCTAGGGGAAAAGGTTAGGATAGGAAAAAGGGTTAGGCCAGGGTAAAATGTTAGGCCACAGGAAATGGTTAGGCTATGAGAAATGATTAAACAATGGGATAAGGTTAGCCTAGGGAAACGGTTAGGCTAGGGAAAATGTTAGGCTAGGGGAAAAGGTTAGGCAAGAGAAAAGGCTTATGCTAGGTGAAGGGGTTAGGAAAGGGGAAAACGTTAGGCTAGGAGTATAGGTTAACTTAGGGGAAAAGTTTAGGCCCTGAGAAAAGGTTAGGTCAGGGGAAGCGGTTAGACCTCGGGAAAATTTTAGGGCAGTGAAAAGGATAGGCCAAGGGAAAAGGTTAGTCTCAGGGAAAAGGTTGGCTCAGGGGAAAAGGTTAGGCTAGGGGAAAAGGTTAGGCTAGGGGCAAAGGTTTGGTTAGAGGTAAAGGTAGGCTACAGGAAAAGGTTAGGCCAAGGGAAAGGTTTAGGCTAGGGGAAAAGATTAGGCTAGGGGAAAAGATCAGGCCAAGGAAAAGGTTAGGTTAGGGGAAAAGGTTAGGCTACAGGAAAAGATTAGACTGGGGAAAAAGTTGGGCTAGGGGAAAAGGTTGGGCTAGGGGAAAAGGTTAGGCTAGGAGAAAAGGATAAGCTAAGGGAAAAGGTTAGGCAAGGGAGAAGGTTAGGCCTGGGGAAAAGGTTAGACTCTGGGAAATGGATAAGCTAAGGAAAAAGGTTAGGGTTTGGAGCCATACCTGCAAGGCAAATGCTGCCTGCCCCAAACTAGAACGAAAAGGTTTCGGGACCAAACCTGAAGGCAAAGGCTGCCTTGCCTGAACTGGAACGAAATGGCTTTGGGGCCCAACCTGAAAGGCAAAGGCTGTGGGGCCCAAACTAGAAAAAAAAGGTTTTGGTTTCAAACCTGCAAGGGAAATGCTGCGGGGGCAAAACCTGAACCAAAAGGGTTCAGGGCCAAACTGGCAAGGCCAGTTTGCAAGGGGGCCAGCTTCACCTTTAACCCTAGATTGCCCCCCCACAGCCCTGCAATTGCCCAACGCCCTCAGAGACAGCCACTGAGGAGTTCCAGCTCTGGAGGGACTAAGGATGTTCAAGGTGACCCTGTGGAAAGTACTGTGGGTTCAGGGAGGATTAACCCATCTATAGAATTAAAGGTCCTGGATTTTCTCAGCCCCACAATCAAGCCCGGCAAATCCAGTTCCCTCCACAGATTGTAATACCAGCCTCAGTGCTGAGAGTGATAGGCCCCTCTGCTCACCACCTCCTTCCTCTCCTGAAATAACCTTTAATCATCCACACATGTCCCCATCACCTTCCTTTGGGAGATGGAAACTCATCTCCTCTGTACTTTCCCTTTCCTAAAAGAAGAACAGTCTTCACAGTCAGGTATTATAAGAAGCTTCTGATAGGCAAAGTGGGCTGGTCCCTCTCTTCCCATCACCAGGACCCCTTAGACATCCACCTCCAGATGGCTCTGAGTTGAGTTTAGGAAACTCCTGCAAGATCCAGCCAGCTCATCGTGTCTCATGTGGACCACATCCATCCCAACTCATCTCCATCTCCACACAGCCTCCCACCTACATAGTGTATACACCAGTGGTCTCTCAGAACTTTAAGAGCCCTACAGAAGTTGTTTCTTCTTCAGTATGCCTTCCCTGATTAAATCTCACATCCTCCCCATGTCAAGCCCCACCACATACACACACATACTTGATTTCCCCTTTTAACTCACCCATGCTTTTAGGCACACCCACCAAGCACTGAACTATACACTCCACAACAATTAGGTGTATATCCTTCCACTTAGATCTTTACCTTACTTGTATTGTATTAATTGGGTCCTCCCCATTCAACTGATGCTGGACCTATAAGACTGAAAGGGAATTTTGCTAGTATGTGGGAGAGAAGAATATCTTGAAGGTCTAAGGGAAGGAGAGTAGAAAAGTGGGGACAGGTCTGTTAAGGTGGTGAGTCAGGGCTGCAGTGAACATGTCTGTCAGTTGTGTTATACTGCACCCTTCCTAACCATGTAGTACAGTACTCTACACGTAGTAACCACTCAGTAAACACCACTGATTAATTGCAGGAAGGAAGTGTCTCTTGGAATTTCCACAGCCACAGAGAAAGGCTGGAGAACAAAGAGGCAATTTGAGTGGCCAAGAAGCCTTCTGAAATGGAGTGTTAGGCCCTTCACCCCACTATCCACTTCCCTCACAGGCACGAATAAGGTCAGAAAGGGGGAAAGATTATACCTCCACATAACAGCCTGCCAAAGGACACCTTTAAGGAAATTACATGGCTCAGAAGAGTCCTAGTAAGCAAGCCAGAAAGCTGATTTAAAGTTACCCCAAACTCGACAACCTCCTTCACCTCCAGAACGTTCCTCTAACCTCCTAAACTCCACAACCCATCAAATTAAAGCCAACACACTCAGCTCCAAATAGCCCCAGGCTCTGGAGGCTTATACAGGGAAGGAGAGAGGGGTGGGGCGGGGCCCGGCCTGACGTCAGTAATCCACCTGATTGGAAACAGCTGGGTTAGAGATCAGGTGTCCTGGGAGGAAGCTCTAGCAGTTCATTGGAAGAGGGGATAGTTTTAATAGGATGGGATTGGGGATAAGGGATAGGATTGGATTGAATACCTAGTATGAAAGGATTTGTCCAGGAAATCACAAATTTCAAACAGCTCTCCAGGGTGGGGGGGTCTCATCTCTGGCCTGACCCCCACCCTACCTTTTTTTCCTGTCTGAGTTCCCTCCTCACATCCTCCACTTTCGACCTGCTGACACTGGACCCCAGGAGTAGTCAGAGCAATCTGGCCCTGTAAAGTAGAAAAACTATCATTGTCCTCCCCACCTTGAGAGCCCTCCTAAAATCACATCTCCTCCAAGAAGTCTTCCCCAACTAAGCCCTCATTTCTGTTATTTGACACAGCAGGGAGTGAGAGAAGAGGAAAAGAGCTGATTTTGGTTTTATTTTGTGCATGTGTGTTGTGTTTTAATGTTTCATTGCTCTTAGCGTGTCTGCCTCTAGTCTTTCTCAGAGCTGGAGAAGGAGGCATAGAAGAATGCAGACAACCTAGTTTTTTGAGGGGGTTGGGGGGCAAACACAGTTTCAGTGTCTGAGCCAACAGGACAGACTCGTGCTCCCCTTCTCCCCAACACCTACCTCCTGCTCCCTCCAAAACACAGGACTCACTGCAGAACTCTCCTCTGGGTAGGAGGCAGTATAGTTAGGATCTAATGGAAGCAAAGTATCACTACACCTTCTCCACCAGTCCTGACTGAAACACATCTGGAGTTGTGGAACTTGACCTGAAGAGACACATGTGGATTAGTGAGGGGCCAGGTTCCTTCACCCTGCCCTTTCCCTGACCTCTGCTTCTGTGGCCAAACCCTTCAGTCTTCCACAGATTCTGCTGTTTCATATATGGAGAAGGAGGGGTAGGAGATTGCAGACAACATAGGTTTCTTTGGCAGGACATTTTCCCTCTCCTCCACCAAATATTAAATTTATCACCTGGAGAGTTGAGGTGTATAGGCAGACCACCTCACTAAGATGAGTGCAACAATCTGCCCTCATTGATTTATATATTTACATATTTAAATTAATGTCTGCCTCCCCTTCTAGACTGTAAGCTTGTTATGGGCAGGGAATGTGTCTGCCCAATGGGCTATCTCCCAAGCTCTTAGTACAGTGCTCTGCACACAGAAGGCACTCCATCAATCCAATTGATTGACTGAAGGTGCAGACCTCCATGCACACAGGATAGAATTGGAACAAAAAGGGATCAGGGTAAAACCTGCAAGGCAAAGGCTGTGGGGCCTAGTCCGAACGAAAAGGGTTTGGGGCCAAACCTGCAAGGCAAAGGCTGCGGTGCCCAAACTGGTACCAAATGGGTTCGGGGCCAAACCTGCAAAGCAAACCCTTGGGGGAGCACACCTGCAAGGCAGAGCCATGGGGCCCAAGCTGAGACCAAAAGGGTTTGGGGCCAAACCTGCAAGCAAAGGCTGCAAGGCCCAATGGGAAACAAAAGAGTTTGGGGCCAAACCTGCAAAGCAAAGACTCGGGGTCAAACTTGCAAGGCAAAGGCTGCGGGGCCCAAAATGGAATGAAAAGTGTTTAGGGTTTCAGGGAAAGAGTAGGGTTTGGGACCAATCCGCAAGGTAAAGTCTGGGGGACACAAACTGGAACGTATAAGGTCTGGGCCTTTTACAACCTACCTTGTAGGTTTGGCCCCAACCCCTTTTAGTTCCACTTTGGGCCCCGCAACCTTTGCTTTGTTGATTGGGCCCCAAACCCTTCTCGTTCCATTTTGGGCCCTCTAGAGTTTGCCTTACAGCTTTGGCCCCTAACGCTTTTGTTTCCAGTTTTGGTCCGGCATCTTTTGCCTTGCAGGTTTGGTCCCGGACCATTCTGGAGACTTTTGTATCTACTTTGGGCCCTGCAGCCTTTGACTTGAAGGTTTGCTCCCCCAATCTTTGCCTTGCATGTTTGGCCCCAAACCTGAATGAAAAGTGATGGGGGCCTATCTAGCAGGGCAAACTCTGTGGGGGCCAAACTGGAACAAAAATGTTTTGGGGCCATACCTGCAAGGTAGAGGATGTGGGGCTCAAACCTGATTGCAAAGTGTTGGGGGGCAAACCTGCAAGGCAAAGGAAGCAGGGCACAAACTTGAACAAAAAGGGTTCTGGGCCAATACTCCAAGTTAAACTCTAGGGGGCCCAAACAGGAATGAAGTGATTTCTGGACCAAATCTGCAAGGCAAAGGCCGTGGTGCCCAAACTGGTACTAAAAAACTTAGGGGAAAACCTGCAAAGCAAGGGATGTGGGGGGTAAACCTGCAAGGCAAAGCTGTGGGGCTTAGCCTGGAACCAAAAGGGTTCAGGGCCAAAGCTGCCAAGCAAAGGCTGAGGGCCCAAAGTGGAACAAAAAGTGTTTGTGTCTAAACCTGCAAGGCAAACTCTAGGGGGCACAAACTGGAAACAAAAGAGCTAGGGACCAGACCTGCAAGGCAAAGGCTTCAGGGACCAAACCTGAACGAAAAGGGTTTGGGGCCAAACCTGCAAAGAAACTCTAGAGGGTCCAAACTGGTACCAAAATGGTTCCGTGCCAAAACTGCAAAGCAAAGGCTGAGGGAACCAAACCGAAATGAAATGGATTGGGGGCAAACCTGGAAGGCAAACTCGGGGGGGGGGGCAACCTGAAACGAAAAGGATTGGGGGCCAAACATGCAAGGCAAAGGCAGCAGGGCCCAAACCTGAACGGAAAGGGTTCTGTACCAAAACTACAAGGCAAACTCTAGGCAGCCCCAACTGGAACAAAAAGGTTTCAGGGTCAAATCTGCAAAGCAATGGGTGTAGGACCCAAACTGGAACCAAAAGGGTTAGGGGTCAAAGCTACAAGGCAAGGGATGGAGGGGGCAAACCTGTAAGGCAAAGTCTGTGGGGCCCAAAGTGAAATCAAAATGATTCCGGGCCCAACCTGCAAGGCAAAATCTGTGGGGCCTAAACAGGGACAAAAAGTGTTTGGGGCCCATCCTGCAAGGCAAAGGCTGCGGGGCCCAAACCCGAACGAAAGCATTCGGGACCAAACCTATGTGGCAAACTCTAGGGGCCCAAACTGGAACCAAAAGGGATCAGGCCAAACCTGCAAGGCAAACTCTGCAGGTGCCAAACTGGTACCAAAGTGTTTGGGACCAAACCTGCAAGGAAAAGCCTGCGGGACCCAAACTTAAATGAAAAGCCTTCATGGAGAAACCTGGATGGCAAACTCTGGGTGGGCCAAACAGGAACAAAAAGGGTTGGGAGCCAAACCTGCAAGGCACAGGCTGCGGGGCCCAAACTTGATCAAAAAGAGTTTGGGGCCAAACTCCAGGGAACCAAACGGATTTGGGGCCAGACCTGCGGGGCCTAAACTGGATCCCAAAGTGCTCGGGGCCCAACCTGCAGGGTAAAGACTGTGAGTACCAAACTGAAACGGAAAGTGTTCGGGGCCAAACCTGCAAGACAAAGGCTGCCTGGCCCAAACTGGAACGAGAAGGGTTAGGGGCCAAACTGCAAGGCAAAGGATGGGGGGGCAAACCTGCAAGGGAAAAGCAGGATGGCCAAACTGGAACGAAAAGTGTTCGGGGCCAAACCTGCAAGGCAAGAGCAGGGCATCCAAACTGGAAGGGAAATCGTTCAGGACCAAACCTGCAAGGCAAGAGTGGGGGGCCCAACCTGGAACGAAAAGGGTTTGTGGCCAAACCTGCAAGGTAAAAGCTGGGGGGATCCAAACTGGAATGAAAATGGTTCGGAGCCAAATCTGTAAAGCAAAGATTTCGGGGCCCAAATTGTAACGAAAATGCTTTGGGGTCAAACCTGTAAGACAAAGATTGTGGGGCCCAAACTGGAATGAAAAGAGTTCAGAGCCAAACCTGCAAGGCAAAGACTGTGGGCCCAAACTGGAACGAAATGGGTGGGGGCCAAACCTGCAAGGGAAAAGGTGGGGGGACCCAAACTGGAAGACAAAAACTGGGGGACCCAAACTGGAACAAAAAAGGTTTGGGGCAAGGCCCGCAAGGCAAAGGCTGGGTGGGCAAATCTGGAGGGCAAAGGCTCTGGAGCCCAAACTGGAATGAAAAGGGGTTGGTGCCAAAACTGCAATGCAAAGTCTGGGGGGCCCAAACTGGAATGAAAAGGGTTCTGGACCCAACCTGCAAGAAAAAGGCTGGGGGTGGGGGGGCAAACCTGCAAGGTAAAAGCTATGGAACCTAAAATTGGAATGAAAAGGATTCAGTTCCAAACTTGCAAGGCAAAGATCGAGAGGCCCAAACTGGAACTAAAAGGGTTCAGGGGCCAAACCTGCAAGGCAATGCCTGGGTGGACAAATCTGGAAGGCAAATGTTGGGGGGCCCAAAATGCAACGAGAAGAGTTCTGGGCCAAACCTGCAAGGCAAACTCCAGGGGGCTCAAACTGTAACCAAAAGGGTTCAGGACCAAACCTGCAAGGCAAAGGCTGCCTGGCCCAAACTGGAATGAGAGGGGTTCGGGGCCCAACCTGCAAGACAAACTTGAGGTGGCCCCAACTGGAACCAAAAGGGTTAGGGGCCAAACCTGTAAGGCAAACCCTGGGGAAGCCAAACTGGTATCAAAAGTGTTCAAGGCCAAACCTGCAAGGCAAAGATTGGGGGGTGGGGGGCAAATCTGCAAGGCAAAAGTTGCGGGGCCCAAACTGGAACCAAAATGGTTCAGGGCCAAACGTATGAAGGCCAAGGCTGTGGGGAACAAACTGGAACCAAAAGGGTTCGGGGGTAAAGTTGCAAGGAAAAGACTGGGGAGGGGGTGCGGGGGCGCAAAACTGCACAGCAAATGCTGCAGAGCCCAAACTGTAAACTAAAGGATTCGGGGCCAAACCTGCAAGGCAAAGGCTGCCAAAAGGGAACCAAAAGGTTTGGGGGCCAAACCTGCAAGGCAAAGCCTCTGGGATCCAGACTTGAAAGAAAAGGGTTCATGGCCAAACCAGCAAGGCAAAAGCTGCCGGGGCCTAAACTGGAAGATAAAGGGTTCAGGGCCAAACCTGCAAAGCAATGTCTGGACGGACAAACCTGAACAAAAGGGTTCGGGGCCAACCTGCAAGGCAAAGTCTGCGGGGACCAAACTGTAATCAAAAGTGTTCAGGGCCAAACTTGCAAGATAAAATCTCTGGGGTCAAAACTAGAACCAAAAGGGTTCGGGGCCAATCCTGCCAGGTAAACTCTGGCCGGGGGGGAGGTGGGGGGAACTGGAACAAAAAGGGTTGGGGGCCAAACCTGAAAGGCAAACTCTAGGGGGCCCAAACTCGAACCAAATGGGTTAGGGACCAAAACTGCAAGGCAAAGGTTGCAAGGCCCAAACTGAGACCAAAATGGTGCAGGGCCAGAGCTGCAAGGCAAAGGCTGATGTGGCAAACCTGCAAGGCAAAGGCTTCGGGGCCCAAACTGGAACCAAAAGAGTTCGGGAACCACCCAGAAAGACAAAGCTTGTGGGGCCCAAACCGGAATGGTAAGGGATCAGAGCCAAACCTGCAAGGCAAACTCTAGGAGACCCAACCTGGAACCAAAAGGGTTTGGGGACAAATCTTCAAGACAAAGTCTACAGGGTCCAAACTGCAACGAAATGGGTTCAGTACCCAACCTACAAGGCAAAGGCTGCAGGTCCCAAACCAGAACGAAAGGGTTCAGGGCCCACGTTGCGAGGCAAAGGCAGCCCATTCCAAACAGGAATGAGAAGGGTTCGGGGCCCAACATGCAAGTCAAAGGCTCTGGGGTCAAACCTGCAAGGCAAAGGCTGCAGGACCAAAGTGTTCAGACCAAAGCTGCAAGGCAAAGACTGCGGGGCCCATACCTGAATGAAAAGCATTTGGGGCCAAACCTGCAGGGCAAAATCTAGGATGCACGAATTGGAACCAAAAGGATTCAGGGCAATACCTGCAATGCAAATTTTTGGGGGACCAAACTGTTACCAAAGGTTTCAGGTCCAAGCGTGCAAAGCTAAGGCTGCAGGACCCAAATTGAAATGAAATGGGTTCGTGGCCAAACTGCAAGGCAAAGGCTGCGTGGCTCAAACCTGAATGAAAATTGTTCGGGGACAAAGGGCAAAACGTTTGGGCTCAGGGAAAAAGTTTAGGCAGGTAAAAGGAAAAGGCTAGGGTTCAGGGAAAAGGCTAGGGGTCATGGAAAAGGTTTGGACTCAGGGAAAAGGTTTGGGTTCGGGGAAAATGTTTGGACTCGGGGAAAATGTCGGGCCTTGGGGAAAAGGTCAGCCCTCAGGGAAAAGGTTTGGGTTCGGGGAAACGTTTTGGGCTCGGGAAAAAGGTTTGGACACCGGGAAAAGGATTGGGCTCGGAGAAGAAGTTTGGGCTCAGGGAAAAGGCTTGGGCTCGGGCAATAGGCTTGGGCACAGGGAAAAGACTTGGGCACGGGGAAAAGGCTTGGGCTCCGCAAAAATGTTTGGGCTCAGGGAAAAGGTTTGGGCTCGGGGAATCAGTTTGGGCTCGGGGAAAAGGTCTGGACTCGGGGAAAAGGTTGGGGATCGGGGAAAAGTTTTGGACTCAGGGAAAAGATTTAGGCTGTGGAAGAAGGTTTGGGCTCGGGGAAAGGTTTTGGGCTCGGGGAAAATTTTTAGGCTAGGGGAAAAGATTAGGCTGGGGAAAAGGTTAGACCAGGGTAAATGTTGGGCCGGGAAAAAGGTTAGGCTGGGGAAAAGGTTAGGCCAGAGGAAATGTTTAGGCCAGTGGAAAAGGTTAGACCAGGGAGAAAGTCAGGCCATAGAGGCGTTTAGGCTAAGGAAAATGTTAGACTTAAGGGAAAAGTTTAGGTTAGGGGAAAAGGTTAGGCCAGGGAAAAGGTCAGACCAGTGGAAAAAGTCAGACCAGTGGAAAAGGTCAGGCCAGAGGTAAAGGTCAGGCCAGCGGAAAAGGGTAAGCCAGCAGAAAAGGCTAGGACAGCGGAAAAGGCTAGGCCAGCAACAAAATGGTAGGCCAGGGGAAATGGTTAGGCTAGGGAAAAAGTTTAGGCAGGGGAAAAGGTTTGGGCCCGGGGAAAAGGTTTGGGCTCAGGAAAACAATTTGGGCTCAGGGAAAGGTTTTGGGCTCGGGGTAAAGGTTTGGGCTCGGGAAAAGCACTGGGCACGGGGAAAGGTTTTAGGCTGGGGGAAAGGTTTAGGCTGGGGAAAAGGTTTGGGCTGGGGGAAGGGGTTAGACCAAGGAGAGAGTCAGGCCCGAGAGACACGTTTAGGCTAAGGAAAACGTTAGGCTGGGGGAAAAGTTTAGGTTGGGGGAAAAGGTTAGTTCAGGGAAAGGGTTAGGCAAGCCGAAAAGGATAAGCCAGCGGAAAAGGGTAAGCCAGTGAAAAAGGTTAGGACAGTGGAAAAGGCTAGGACAGCGAGAAAAGGTAGCTCAGGAGAAATGATTAGGTTAAGAAAAAAGTTTAGGCCAGGGAAAAGGTTTGGGCTTGGGAAAAGCCTTGGGCTCCCAGAAAAGCGTTTGGACTCGGGGAAAACGTTTGGGCTCGGGGTAAACGTTTGGGCTAGGGGAAAACGTTTGGGCTCGGGGTAAAATTTGGGTTTGGGGGAAAGGTTTGGGCTTAGGGAAAAAGGCTTGGGCTTGGGGAAAAGCCTTGGGCTCGGGGAAAAGGCTTGGGCTCAGGGAAAAGGCTTGGGCTCGGGCAAAAGGCTTGGGCTCAGGCAAAAGGCTTGGGCTCGGGGAAAAGGCTTGGGCTCGGTGGAAATGTCTGGGCTCAGGGAAAAATCTTTGAGCTGGGGGAAAAGGTTTGGGCAAAGGTAAAAGGTTAGGCCGGGCAAAGGGTTAAGCCAGGGAAAATGGTAGGCTAGGGGAAAAGGTTAGGCCAGGGAGAAAGTCAGGCCAAAGAGAAGTTTAAGCTAGGGAAAACGTTAGGCTAGTGGAAAGGTTTAGGCTAGGGGAAAAGGTTAGGCCGGGGAACAGGTTAGGCCAGGGAAGAGGTTAGGCTGGGGAAGAGGTTAGGCCGGGGAAGAGGTTAGGCCAAAGAGGAGGTTAGGCCAGGGAGGAGGTTAGGCTGGGGTGGAGGTTAGGCCGGGGAGGAGGTAGGCTGGGGTGGAGGTTAGGCCGGGGTAAAGGTTAGGCCGGGGAAAATGGCTGGCGAGGGAAAAGGGTTGGCCGGGGAAAAGGTTAGGCTGGGGAAAAGGTTAGGCCAGCAGAATAGGTTAGGCTAGGGGAAAAGTTGAGACCAGGGAGAAAGTCAGGCCAGAGAGAAGTTTAGGCTAAGGAAAGAGTTAGGCTAGGGGAAAAGTTTAGGTTAGGGGAAAAGATTAGGGCAGGGAAGAGGTTAGGCCAGAGGAAAACTTCTGGCCAGGGGAAAAGGTCAGGACAGAGGAAAAGGTCAGGCCAGCACAGTGGGAAAAGGCTAGGCCAGCGATAATAAGGTAGGCCAGGGGAAATTGTTAGGTTAGGAAAAAAGTTTGGGCCGGGGTAGAAGCTTGGGCTCGGGGAATAGGTTTGGGCTTGGGGAAGAAGTTTGGGCTCAGGGAAAAGGATTGGGCTTGGGGAAAAGGTTTGGGCTTGGGGAAAAGGTCTGGGCTCGAGGGAAAGGTTTGGGCTCGAGGGAAAGGTTTGTGCTCCAGGGAAATGATTTGGGATCGGGGGAAAATGCTTGGGCTGAGGGAAAATGCTTGGGCTCGAGGAAAAGGCTTGGCCTCGGGGAATAGCTTGGGCTCGGGGAAAATATTGGGCTTGGGGAAAAGGGCGGGACTCGGGGAAAAGGGCGCGACTCGGGGAAAAGGGCGGGACTCGATGCAAATGTTTGGACTCAGGGAAAAGGTTTGGGCTCGGGGAAAAAGTTTGGGCTCGGGGAAATGGTTTGGACTTGGGGAAAAGGTTTGGGGTCGGGGAAAATGTTTGGTCTTGGGGAATAGGTTTGGGCTAGGGAAAAGGTTTGGGTTTGGGAAAAAGGTTTGGTGGGGAAAAGGTTTGGGCTTGGGGAAATGGTTTGGGCTCGGAGAAAAGGTTTGGGCTTGGGGAAAAGGTTTGCGTCTGGGAAAGGATTTAGCCTAGGGGAAAAGTTTAAGCTGGGGAAAGGTTAGGCCAGGGTAAAGGTTAGGCCAGGGAAAAGGTTAGGCCTGGGAAAAGGTTAGGCCTGGGAAAAGGTTAGGCCTGGGAAAAGGTTAGGCCAGTGGAAAAGGTTAGGCTAGGGGAAAAGGTTAGACCAAGGAGAAAGTCAGGCCAGAGAGAGGTTTAGGCTAAGGAAACATTAGGGTAGGGGAAAAGTTTAGGTTTGGGCAAAAGGTTAGGCCAGGGAAAAGGACAGGCCAGCAGAAAAGGTCAGGCCAGCGGAAAAGGTCAGGCCAGCGGAAAAGGGTATGCCAGCAGAAAAGGCCAGGACAGCAGAAAAGGTCAGGTCAGTGGAAAAGGTCGGGCCAGCAGAAAAGGCTAGTCCAGTGAGAAAAATGTAGGCCATGGGAAATGGTTAGTCTAGGAAAAAAGTTTAGGTCGGGAAAAAGGTTTGGGCTCGGCGAAAAGGTTTAGGCTAGGGGAAAAGTTTTGGGCTCGGGGAAAAGGTTTGGGCTTGGGGAAAGTTTTGGGCTTGGGAAAAGTTTTGGGCTAGGGAAAAAGTTTCACTAGGGAAAAAGTTTAGGCTCGGATGAAAAGATTGGTGTTGGGGTAAAGGTTTGGGTTTGGGGGAAAAGATTGGTCTCAGGGGAAAGGCTTGGGTTTGGGGAAAGGTTTAGGCTAGGGGAAGAGGTTAGGCTGGGGAAGAGGTTAGGCCGGGGAAGAGGTTAGACGGGGAGGAGGTTAGGCCGGGGAAGACGTTAGGCCGGTGAGGAGGTTAGGCTGGGGAGGAGGATAGGCCAGGAAGGGGTTAGGTAAAGGTAAAGGTAAAGGTTAGACCCGGGCAAAAGGTTAGTCCAGTTGAAAATTTTAGGCCAGCGGAAAAGGTTAGGCCAGCGGAAGGGGTTAGGCCAGAGGAAAAGGTTACACAAGGGAGACAGGCCAGAGAGAGATTTAGCCTAAGGAAAACGTTAGGCTAGGGGAAAAGTTTAGGTTAGGTGAAAAGGTTAGGCCAGGGAAAAGGTCAGGCCAACAGAAAAGGTCAGGCCAGCGGAAAAGATCAGACCAGTGGGAAAAGGTCAGGGCAGCGGAAAATGTCAGACCAGCGGGAAAAGGCTAGTCCAGTGAGAAAAATGTAGGCCATGGGAAATGGTTAGTCTAGGAAAAAGTTTAGGCCGGACAAAAGGTTTGGGCTTGGAGAAAAGATTTCGGCTCGGACTAAAGGTTGAGGCTCGGACAAAAGGTTTGGGCTTGGGGAAAACGTTTGTGCTCAGGGAAAATGTTTGGGCTCGGGGAAAAGGCTTCAGTTTGGGGAAAAGGCTTGGGCTCGGGGAAAAGTCTTGGGCTTGGTAAAAAGGCTTGGGCTTGGGGAAAATGTTTGGGCTCGGGGAAAAGGCTTCAGTTGGGGAAAAGGCTTGGGCTTGGTAAAAAGGCTTGGGCTTGGGGAAAAGGCTTGGGCTCGGGGAAAACGTTTGGACTTGGGGAAAATGTCGGGACTTGGGGAAAAGGTCGGACCTCGGGGAAAATGTGGGCTCGTGGAAAAGGTTTGGGCTCAGGGAAAAGATTTGGGATTGGGGAAAAGGTTTGGCTTGGGAAAAAGGGTTGGGCTTGGGGAAAAGGTTTGGGCTTGGAGAAAAGGTTTAGGCTAGGGGAAAAGGTTTAGGTTATGGGAAAAGGTTAAGCTGGGGAAAAGGTTAGCCCGGGGTAAATGTTGGGCCGGGGTAAAGGTTAGCCCCGGGTAAAGGTTAGACTGTGGAAAAGGTTAGGCCAGCAGAAAAGGTACGGCCAGCGGAAAAGATTAGGCCAGCGGAAAAGGTTAGGCCAACGGAAAAGTTTAGGCTAGGGGAAAAGGGTAGAACTGGGGGGAAGTCAGGACAGAGAGAAGTTTAGGCTAAGGAATATGTTAGGCTAGTGCAAAAGTTTAGGTTAAGGGAAAAGGTTAGGCCAGGGAAAAGGTTAGGCCAGTGGAAAAGGTCAGGCCAGCGGAACAGTTAAGACCAGTGGAAAAGGTCAGGCCAACATAAAAGGGTAAGCCAGCGAAAAGGCTACGACAGTGGAAAAGGTTAGGACAGCAGAAAAGTCTAGGCCTACGAGAAACAGGTAGACCAGGGGAAATGGTTAAGTTAGGAAAAAAGTTTAGACCGGAGAAGAGGTGTGGGCTCGGGAAAAAGCTTTGGGCTTGGGGAAAAGGCTTGGGCTCGAGGAAAAGCCTTGGGGTCGGGGAAAAGGCTTGGTCTCGGTGAAAAGACTTGCGCTCGGGGAAAAGGCTTGGACTTGGGAAAAGGTTTGGGCTCAGCGAAAAGGTTTGGGCTCTGGGGAAAAGTTTTGGGCTTGGGGAGAAGGTTTGGGCTCGGGGAAAATGTCGGGACTCGGGGAAACGGTTGGGACACGGGGAAAAGTTCGGGACTCGGGGGAAAGGTGGGACTCGGGGAGAAGGTTTGGGCTCGGGGAAAAGGTTTGGCCTCAGGGAAAAGGTCGGAACTCGGGGAAATGGTCGGGGCTCAGAGAAAAGGTTTGGGCAGTCAGGAATAGGTTCGGACTTGGGGAAAAGGTTTGGGCTCTGGGGAAAAGGTTTGGGCTCTGGGGAAAAAGGTTTGGGCTCTAGGGAAAAGGTTTGGGCTCGGGGAAAAGGTCTGGCATCGGGGAAAAGGCTTGGGCTCAGGGAAAAGGTTTGGGCTGCGTGAAAAGGCTTGGGCTTGGGAAGAGCCTAGGGCTCGGGGAAAAGGCTTCGACTTGGGGAAAAGGCTTGGATTCGGGGAAAAGGTTTGGTCTCGGGGAATCGGTTTGTGCTCGGAGAAAAGGTCAGGACTCGGGGAAAAAGATTGGGCTCGGGGAAAAGAATTTAGCTCGGGGAAAAGGTTTGGACTCGGGGGAAAGGAGTGGGCTTGGGGAAAAGGTTTGGGATAGGGGAAAATGATTAGGCTTGGGGAAAGGTTTAGGCCGGGGAAAAGGTTAGGCCGGGGTGAAGGTTAGTCCGGAGTAAAGGTTAGGCTGGGGAAAAGGTTAGGCCAGCGGAAAGGTGTAGGCAAGCGGAAAAGGTTAGGCCAGCAGAAAGGTTTAGGATAGGGGAATAGGTTGGACCAGGGAGAAAACCAGGCCAGAGAGAGGTTTAGGCTAAGGAAAACCAGGCTACGGGAAAACTTTAGGTTAGGAGAAAAGGTTAGGCTAGTGGAAAAGGTTAGGATAGGGAAAAAGGTTAGATTAGGGAGAAAGTCAGGCCAGAGAGAGGTTTAGGCTAAGGGAAACGTTAGGCTAGGGGAAAAGTTTAGATTAGGGGCAAAGGTTAGGCCTGGGAAAATGTTAGGCCAGCCGAAAAGGTCAGGCCAGCAGAAAAGGGTAAGCCATCGTAAAATGCTACGGTTGGGCTCACCTTTTCCCTGGCCTAAGCTTTTCCCCTGCCTAAACCTTTCCCCTAGCCTAAATCTTTCCCCTGAGCCTAAGCCTTCTCCCCAAGCCCAAACATTTGCCCCGAGCCCAACCCTTTTCCCCGAGCCCAAACCTTTTCACCAAGCCCATACCTTTTCCCTGAGCCCAAACCTTTTCTCCGAGTCCCAACCTTTTCCCCGAGCCCAAAACTTTTCCCCAAGCCCAAATATTTTCCCCAAGCCCAAACCGATTCTCCGAGCCCAAACATTTTCCCGAACCCAAAACTTTTTCCCGAGCCAAAATCTTTTCCCCAAGCCCATGCCTTTTCCCCTAGCCCAAGCCTTTTCCCTAGCTTAACATTTTATGGTGATCAAGCCTTTTCTGCTGTCCTAGCCTTTTCTGCTGGCTTACCCTTTACCACTGGCCTGACACTTTCCGCTGGCCTGACCTTTTCCGCTGGCCTAACCTTTTCTGCTGGCTTAACATTTTCCCTGGCTTAAGCTTTTCCCCTAACCTAACGTTTTCCTTAGCCTAAACCGCTCTCTGGCCTGCCTTTCTCCCTGCTCTAACCTTTTCCCCTACCCTAACCTTTTCCCCTAGGTTAACCTTTTCTGCTGGCCTAACCTTCTACGCTGGCCTAACCTTTTCCCCGGCCTAACCTTTCCCCCGGCCTAACCTTTACCCGGCCAAACCTTTTCCCCAGTCTAACCTTGTCCCCGAGCCCAAACCTTTTCCCCGAGCCCAAACCTTTTCCCTGAGTCCAAACCTTTGTACCGAGTCCCGCCTTCTTCCCCGAGTCCCGCCCTTTTCCCCGAGCCCAAACCTTTTCCCCAAGGCCAGACCTTTGCCCCGAGCCCAAACCTTTTCCCCGATCCCCAAATTTTCCCCGAGCCCAAGCCTTTTCCCCGAGGCCAAGCTTTAACCCAGAGGCCAAGCCTTTTCCCTGAGTCCAAGCTTTTTCCCGGGGCCAAGCCTTTTCCTCGAACCCATGCATTTTCCCCCGAGCCCATACATTTTCCCCGAGCCCAAACCTTTTCCCCGAGTGCAAAGTTTTTCCCCGAGCCCAAGCCTTTTCCCCAAGTACAAGTGTTTTCCCGGGGCCCAAGCCTTTTCCACGAGCCCAAGACTTTTCCCCAAGCCCAAGCCTTAACCCCTAGCACAAGTCTTTTCCCTGAGCCCAAACCTTTTCCCCGAGCCCAAGCCTTTACCCCGAACCCAAGCGTTTATCCTGAGCCCAAGCGTTTTCCCCGAGCCCAAATGTTTTCCCCAAGCCCAAACTTTTTCCCTGAGCCCAAACCTTTTCCCCGAGCCCAAGCCTATTACTCAAGCCCAAGCCTTTAATAATAATAATAATAATGTTGGTATTTGTTAAGCGCTTACTATGTGCAGAGCACTGTTCTAAGCGCTGGGGTAAACACAGGGGAATCAGGTTGTCCCACGTGGGGCTCACAGTCTTCATCCCCATTTTACAGATGAGGGAACTGAGGCACAGAGAAGTTAAGTGACTCGCCCACAGTCACACAGCTGACAAGTGGCAGAGCTGGGATTCGAACTCATGAGCCCTGACTCCAAAGCCCGTGCTCTTTCCACTGCGCCACGCTGCTTCTCAACTGCTGCTTTACCCTGAGCCTAAGCCTTTTCCCCGAGCCCAAGCGTTTTCCCCAAGACCAAACATTTTCCCCGAGCCCAAACCTTTTCGCCGAGCCCAAACCTTTTCCCCGAGCCCAAACCTTTTCCCTGAGCCCAAACCTTTTCCCCAGCCTAAACATTTTTTCTAGCCTAACCATTTCCCTTGGCTTACCTTTTTCCCACAGGCCTAGCCTTTTCCACTGGCCTAGCCTTTTCCACTGTCCTAGCCTTTTCCACTGGCCTGACCTTTGCTGCTGGCCTGAAGCTTTCCGCTGGCCTGTCCTTTCTGCTGACCTAACCTTTTCCCTGGCCTAACCTTTTCCCCTAACCTAAACCTTTCCCCTGGCCTAATGTTTTCCCTAGCCTAAACCTCTCTCTGGCCTGACTTGCCCTCTGGTCTAACCTTTTACCCTAGCCTAACATTTTCCACTGGCCTAACCTTTTCCGCTGGCCTAACCTTTTCCCCGGCCTAACCTTTACCCCGGCCTAACCATTTCCCCAGCCTAACTTTTTCCCTAAGCCCAGACCTTTTCCCCCAGCCCAGACCTTTTCCCTGAGCCCAAACATTTTCCCCGAGACCAAACCTTTTCCCCGAGTCCCAACCTTTTCCCCGAGTTCTGACACTTTCCCCAAGCCCAAACCTTTTCCCCTAGCCCAAACGATTTTACCCAAGCCCAAACTTTTTCCCCGAGACCAAACCTTTTCCCTCAAGCCCAAACCTTATCCCCGAGTCCAAACGTTTTCCCCAAGTCCAGACCTTTGCACCAAGTCCCAACCTTATCCCCGAGTCACGACCTGTTCCCCGAGCCCAAGCATTTTCCCCGGCCTAAACCTTTTTCCTAGCCTAACCATTTTCCCTGGCCTACCTTTTTCTCACTGGCCTAGCTTTTTCAGCCGGCCTAGCCTTTTCTTCTGTCCTAGCCTTTTCCGCTGGCTTACCCTTTTCTGCTGGCCTGACATTTTCTGCTGACCTGATCTTTTCAGCTGGCCTGATCTTTTCTGCTGGCCTGACCTTTTCCGCTGGCCTGTACTTTTCCACTGGCCTAACCTTTTCCCTGGCCTAACTTTTTCCCCTAGCATAACGTTTTCCTTAGCCTAAATTTCTCTCTGGCCTGACTTTCTCCCTTGTCTAACCTTTTCCCCTAGCCTAACCTTTTCCGTTAGCCTAACTTTTTCTGCTGGCATAACCTTTCCACTGGCCTAACCTTTTCCCTGGCCTAACTTTTTCCCCTAGCATAACGTTTTCCTTAGCCTAAATTTCTCTCTGGCCTGACTTTCTCCCTTGTCTAACCTTTTCCCCTAGCCTAACCTTTTCCGTTAGCCTAACTTTTTCTGCTGGCATAACCTTTCCACTGGCCTAACCTTTTCCACTGGCCTAACCTTCATTCCGGCCTAACCTTTCCCCCGGCCTAAGCTTTACACTGCCTAACCTATTCCCCGGCGTAAACTTTCCCTGAGTCCAAACATTGTCCCTGAGCCTAAAACTTTTCCCCGAGCCCAAAACTCTTCCCCAATCCCAAACATTTTCCCCAACCCCAAAACTTCCCCAAGCCCAAACATTTTCCACAAGCTCAAACCCTTTTCCCAAGCCCAAACCTTTTCCCAGAGTCCAGAACTTTTCCCCGAGTCCCGATCTTTTCCCGGAACCCAAAACTTTTCCAAGCCTGAAACTTTTCCCCAAGCCCTAACCTTTTCCCCGAGCCCAGACCTTTTCCCCGAGTCCAAACCTTACCCCCGAACCCAAATTTTCCTCCGAGCCCAAACGTTTTCCCCTAGCCCAAAAGTTTACCCCAAGCCCAAACGTTTTCCCTGAGTCCAAACGCTTTTCTGGGAGCCCAAGGCTTTTCCCAAGCCCAAACCTTTTCCCTGGCCTAAACTTTTTTCTTAACCTAATCATTTCTCCTGAGCTACCTTTTCTCGCTGTCCTAGCCTTTTCCACTGTCCTAGCCTTTTTCACTGGCTTACCCTTTTCCGCTGGCTTACCCTTTTCAGCTTGCCTAACCCTTTCCCTGGCCTAACATTTTCCCCCAACCTAAACCTTTCCACCAGCCTAAAGTTTTCCTTAGCCTAGACATCTCTCTCGGGCCTGACTCTCTCCTTGGTCTAACCCCTTCCCCTAGCCCAAACCTTTTTCCTGAGCCCAAACATTTTCCCAGATCTCAAATCTTTTCCCTGAGCCCAAAGCTTTTCCCTGATCTCATATCTCTTCCCTGAGCCCAAACCTTTACTCCGATCCCAAACATTTTCCCCGAGTCCCGACCTTTTCCCCGAGCCCAAACCTTTTCCCCGAGGCCAAATGTTTTCCCTGAACCCAAACGTTATCACTGAGCCCAAACGTTTTCCCCGAGGCAAAACGTTTTCCCCGAGCCCAAATCTTTTCCCCAAGCTCAGGCCTTTTCCCCGAGCCTAAACTTTTTCCCCAACCCAAAATTTTTCTCCGAGTCCAAACCATTTCCCCAACCCCAAACCTTTTCCCCAGCCTAAACTTTTTTCCTAGCCTAACCATTTCCCGTAACCTACCATTTTCTCGCTGGCCTAGCCTTTTCTGCTGGCCTAGGCTTTTCCGCTGGCCTTGGATTTTCCACTGGCCTAGCCTATTCCACTGGCCTGGCATTTTCCGGTGGCCTGACCTTTTCCCTGCCCTAACCTTTTCCCCTAGCCTATCGTTTTCCTTAGCCTAAACCTCTCTCTGGCCCGACTTTCTCCCTGGTCTAACCTTTCCCCCTAGCCTAACCTTCTTCTCCTGCCTAACCTTTTCCGCTGGCCTAACCTCCTCCCCGGCCCAACCTCCTCCCCGGCCCAACCTCCTCCCCGGCCTAATGTCCTCCCCAGCCTAACGTCCTCTCCGGCCTAACCTCTTGCCCGGTCTCACCTCTTCCATGGTCTAACCTTTTCCCCGGCCTAAACGTTTCCCCTAGCCTAACCATCTCCACTAGCCTAAACTTTTCCACTAGCCTAACATTTTCCCTAGCCTAAACTTCTCTTTGGCCTGACTTTCTCCCTGGCCTAACCTTTTCCAGAAGCCTACCTTTTTCCCTGGCCTAACCTTTTGCCCGGCCTAACCTTTTCCCCTAGCCCTAACATTTTCCCCGAGCCTATATTTTTCCCTGAGCCCAAATTTTTTCCCTGAGCCCAGACCTTTTCCCCAAGCCCAAACCTTTTCCCTGAGCCAGACCTTTTCTCTGAGCCCAAACCTTTTCCCCGAGCCCAAGCCTTTTTCCCAAGCCCAAGCCTTTTCCCCAAGCCCAGGTCTTTTCCCAGGGCCAAGCCTTTTCCTCGACCCCAAGCCGTTTCCCCGAGCCCAAGCCTTTTCCTCGACCCCAAGCCTTTTCACCGAGCCCAAGTCTTTTCCCCGAGCCCAGGGATTTTCCCTGAGCCCCGACCTTTTCCCGACCCCTGACCTTTGCCCCGAGTCCCGATTTTTTCCCCGAGCCCAAACCTTTTCCCCGAGTCCAAAAGATTTCCCCGAGCCTAAGCCTTTTCCCCGAGCCCAAGCCTTTTTCCCCGAGCCCAAACTTCTCCCCCAATCCCAAACTTTACCCCCGAGCCCAAAGTTTTTCCCCGAGCCCATAGGTTTTCCCCGAGCCCAGACATTTTCCCTGAGCCCAAACGTTTTCCCTGAGCCCAAACTTTTCCCCCGAGCCCATAGGTTTTCCCCGAGCCCAAACGTTTTCCCTGAGCCCAAACGTCTTCCCCGAGCCCAAACGTTTTCCCCAAACCCAAGCATTTTCCCCGAGCCCAAGGCTTTTCCCCAAGCCCAAGTCTTTTCCCTGAGTGCATGCCTTTTCCCCAGGCCCAAGCCTTTTTATCTGAGCCCAAACCTTTCCTCCGAACCCAAATTCTCCCCCGAGCCCAAACGTTTTCCCCTCGCCCAAACGTTTACCCCGAGCCCAAACGTTTTCCCCGAGTCTAAACGTTTTCTGGGAGCCCAAGACTTTTCCCCGAGCCCAAGCCTTATTCCCGAGCCCAAACCTTTTCCCAAGCCCAAACATTTTCTCCGACCTAAACTTTTTTCCTAACCTAACCCTTCCCCCTGGCCTATCTTTTGGTTGCTGGTCTAGCCTTTTCTGCTGTCTCAGCCTTTTCTGCTGGTTTACCCTTTTCCGCTGGCCTGATCCTTTCCCCTGGCCTGACCTTTTCCACTGGTCTGACCTTTTCCCTGGCCTAAACTTTTCCCCTAACCTAAACTTTTCCCTTAGTCTAACATTTTCCTTAGCCTAAACTTCTCTATGGCCTGACTTTCTCCCTGGTCTAACTTGTTCCACTGGCCTAAACATTCCCTATGGCCTAACCTTTTCCGCGGCCTAACCTTCTTCCCGGCCTAACATTTAGCCTGGGCTAACCTCTTCTCTGGCCTAACCTTTTCCTCTAGCCTGAAACTTTTCCGCGAGCCCAAAACCTTTCCCCAATCCCCAACCTTTTCCCCGAGTCCCGACCTTTTCCCCAAGCCCAAATCTTTTCCCCGAGCCCAAACTGATTCCCCAAGCCCAAACCATTTCCCTGAGCCGAAACATTTTCGCGGAGGCCAAGCCTTTTCCCCAAGCCCAAGCCTATTCCCCGAGCCCAAGCCTTCTCCCTGAGCCCAAAACTTTTCCCCTAGCCCAATCCTTTTCCCGGTAACCAAACCTTTTTCCCGAGCCCAAAACGTTTCCCTGAACCTAAACCTTTTCCCCGAGGGCTGACCTTTTCACCGAGTCCCGACATTTTCCCCGAGGCCCAAACTTTTCCCCAAGGCCGGACCTTTTCCCCCGAGTCCAAACCTTTTCCCTGAACCCAAATCTTTTCCCCGAGCCCAAACATTTTCCATGAGCCCTAGCCTTTTCCCTGAGCCCTAGCCTTTTCCCCTGAGCCCAAACCTTTTCCCCGAGCCCAAATGTTTTCCCGAGCCCAAACGTTTTGCCCTTTGTCCCCGAACAATTTTCATTCAGGTTTGAGCCACGCAGCCTTTGCCTTGCAGTTTGGCCACGAACCCATTTCGTTCCAGTTTGGACCCTGTAGACTTTGTCTTGAAGGTTTGTCCCCTAACCCTTTTGGTTCCAGGTTGGGTCTCCTAGAGTTTGCCTTGCAGGTTTGGCTCCGATCCCTTACCATTCCGGTTTGGGCCCCACAAGCTTTGTCTTTCTGGGTGGTTCCCGAACTCTTTTGGTTCCAGTTTGGGCCCCGAAGCCTTAGCCTTGCAGGTTTGCCACATCAGCCTTTGCCTTGCAGCTCTGGCCCTGCACCATTTTGGTCTCAGTTTGGGCCTTGCAACCTTTGCCTTGCAGTTTTGGTCCCTAACCCATTTGGTTCGAGTTTGGGCCCCCTAGAGTTTGCCTTTCAGGTTTGGCCCCCAACCCTTTTTTTTCCATTTCCCCCCCCCCCCCCCCCCGCCAGAGTTTAGCTGGCAGGATTGGCCCCGAACTCTTTTGGTTCTAGTTTTGACCCCAGAGATTTTAACTTTCCCCTAGGCTAATCTTGTCCCCGGCCTGCACTTTCATTCCTTGAGTGGTATTTATTGAGCACTGCCCATGTGCATAGCCCTGTTCTAAGCGCTGAGCTAGATCCAGGGTCATAGGACTGTGCCACGTGGGGCTCACCGTCTTACTCCCCATTTTCCGGAGGAGTTACCTGAGGCCCAGAGACGTTTTCCCCTAGCCAAAACCTTTCTTCTGGCCTGACCTTTTCTCATAGCCAAACTTTTTCCCTGGCCAAACCTTTTCTCCTCGTCTGACCTTTTCCCCTAGTCAAATCTTTTCTTCTGGCCTGACCTTTTCTCCTAGACAAAACTTTTCTCCTGGCCTAACCTTTTTGCCTAGCCAAACAGTTTCCCTGGCCTAACCTTTCCTCCCGGCCTAACCTTTCCTCCCTGCCTAACCCTTCTAGCCCGGCCTAACTCTTCCAGCCCGGCCTAACTTTTCCAGCCCGGCCTAACCTTTCCAGCCCAGCCTAACCTTTCCAGCCCGGCCTAAACTTTCCAGCCTGGCCTAACCTTTCCAGCCTGGACTCACCTTTGCAGCCTGGTGCAACCTTTTCTCCCGGCCTAACCTTTTCTTCTGGCCAAACCTTTTCTTCTGGACTGAACTTTTCTCCTAGCCAAACCTTTTCTCCTCGTCTGACCTTTTCCCCTAGTCAAATCTTTTCTTCTGGCCGGACCTTTTCTCCTGGCCTAACCTTTTTCCCTAGCCAAACTGATTCCCTGGCGTAACCTTTCCTCGCGGCCTAACCTTTCCAGCCCGGCCTAACCTTTCAAGCCAATCCTAACCTTTCCATCCCGGCCTAACCTTTTCAGCCCGGCCTAACCTTTCCAGCCTGGCCTAACCTTTCCAGCCTGGCCTAACCTTTCCAGCCCGGCCTAAACTTTCCAGCCAGGCCTAAACTTTCCAGGCCGGCCTAACCTTTCCAGCCCGGCCACACCTTACCAGCCCAGCCTCACCTTTCCAGCCCGGCCTAACCTTTGCAGCCCGGCCTAACCTTTGCAGCCCGGCCTAACCTTTTCTCCCGGCCAAACCTTTTCCTGTGCCCTAAACCTGTGCCACAGACGAGCCTTTACCCCTCCTGTCCCCGGCTCCCCTAGCCTAACATTTTCCCCTAGGCTAACCTTGTCCCTGGCCACAGTCCACTCCCAGATTTTCCCTCTGACTGAATGGACCGCACTGCTAACCCAAAGAGGAGGCGCTCTGGGTGTGTGTGTGTGTGTGTGTGTGAATCCTGGGGGGAAGAAGAGCGATGAGGCTGAGGCCACTCAGGGAAGAATAGGGGCCCGAGCTCTATGCAGGAAGCGGGTTGTCTCCGATTGGCCGGGGAAGGAGGTAACCCAGCCCCGGGTCCCCCTTCTGAGGGAGGCACTGGCCCCAGGGCAGACCCTACCGGGCCGCCCAGGATCAGCCTCGCGGGGCCTCTCCTTAGGGACTGGGATGGGACTCCTTCCGGGCCGTGTGTGTGCAGGGGTGGGGGGAACGACAACGAAGTGGCGGGATGAACCGTCAAGGCGAAGCCAGGGAGTGTGGCTGGAGAGCTCACTCTTGCCTTTCTCTTTCCCTCCCAGGCCAGACACCCGGTGGAGCATGCCGGGGGTTCCCTGGGCATCTCGGGGGACCACCCCGTGCTTGACAGAGCCAGGTCGAGTGAGGAACTGCACATGAGTCAATTGGAGAAGGTGGGGTGGGGGCAGCAGGGTGGGAGGACCACCGGAGTAGCCCTCATCATTGCCCAGGAAGGATCCTGGCCCGAGCTGCTGGACAGCCAGTTGCTGGAGGAAAATGTCTCCTATTCCCTTCCCCCAGATCACTGGGAGAAGGAGGAGGATTCTTCTCAGGAGGCTTCAAGAGAGGACACACGGGTCACCTTAGTTTTCCCCTAATGATCCCTAACCTTTTTCCTTGGCTTAAACTTTTCCCCTAGCCAAACCTTTCCTCCTGGCCTAAAATTTACCCCTTGGCAAAGCTTTTCCCTAGCTCAACCTTTTCTGCTGGCTTAACTTTGTCTCCTGGACAAACCTTTTTCCCTGGCCTAATCTTTTCTCCTGGCCTGACCTTTTCTCATGGCCTAACCTTTCCTCCTAGCCAAACCTTCTCCTTGCCTGACATTTTCTCCTAGCCAAACCTTTTCTTCTGGCCTGACGTTTTCTCCTAGCCAAACCTTTTCTTCTGGCCTGACCTTTTCTCCTAGCTAAACCTTCTCTTCTAGCCTATCCTTTTCTCCTAGCTAAACCTTTTCTTGTGGCCTGACCTTTTCTCCTAGCCAAACCTTTTCTTCTGTCCTATCCTTTTCTCTTAGACAAACCTTTTCTCCTCGTCTGACCTTTTCTCCAAGCCGAACCTTTTCTTCTGGCCTGACCTTTTCACCTAGCCAAACGTTTTCACCTAGCCAAACCTTTTCCCCTAGACAAAACTTTTCTTCTGGCCTGAGCTTTTCTCGTAGCCAAACTTTTCCCAGGCAAAACCTTTTCTCCACGTCTGACCTGTTCTCGTAGCCAAACATTTTCCCTGGCCAAACCTTTTCTCCTCGTCTGACCTTTTCCCCTTGCCAAACCTTTTCTTCTGGACTGACCATTTCTCCTAGCCAAAGCTTTTCTCCTGGCCTAACCTTTTTGCCTAGCCAAACTGTTTCCCTGGCCTAACCTTTCCTCCTGGCCTAACCTTTCCAGCCTGGCCTAACCTTTCCAGCCTGGCCTAACCTTTCCAGCCCGGCCTAACCTTTCCAGCCAGGCCTAACCTTTCCAGCCCGGCCTATCCTTTCCAGCCCGGCCTAACCTCTTCTTCTGGCCAAACCTTTTCCCGTGCCCTAAACCTGTGGCACACACGAGCCTTTACCCCTCCTGTCCCCGGCTCCCCTAGCCTAACATTTTTCCCTAGGCTAACCTTGTCCCTGGCCTGCACTTTCATTCCTACAGTGGTATTTATTGAGCAGTGGCCATGTGCAGAGCCCTGTTCTAAGCGCTGAGCTAGATCCAGGGTCATCGGATTGTGCCACGTGGGGCTCACCATCTTACTCCCCATTTTCCATAGGAGTTACCTGAGGCCCAGAGACGTTAAGTGAATTGCGGCGAGTCACCTAGCTGAGAGGTGGCAGAGCCGGAGTGCCTTGCCCGTTTCCCCCAAATCGTTTCCTTCCCCTTTGGGCCTCCCCAGCCTTAGCCTTGCAGGTTTGGCCCCAAAGCCTTACGTTCGCTTCTGGAACGCCCCCCCCGCCCCCCCGCCCCACTTTGCCTTGCGGGCCAGGTCCCGACCCATATTTGTGCCAGTTTAAGCAAAAAAGGGTTGCTCAGTGGTTCTCCTAGCCAAACCCTTGCTTCTTGCCTGACCTTTTCTCCTAGCCAAACCTTTTCTTCTGGACTGACGTTTTCTTCCTTCCAAATCTTTTTTTCTGGCCTGACCTTTTCTCCTAGCCAAACCTTTTCTTCTGGCCTATCCTTTTCTCCTAGACAAACCTTTACTCCTCGTCTGACCTTTTCTCCAAGCCAAACCTTTTCTTCTGGCCTGACCTTTTCTCCTAGCCAAACGTTTTCACTTAGCCAAACCTTTTCCCCTAGCCAAAACCATTTCTTCTGGAATGACCTTTTCTTGTAGCCAAAACCTTTCTCCTCGTCTGACCTTTTCCCCTAGTCAGATCTTTTCTTCTGGCCTGACCTTTTCTCCTTGCCAAAACTTTTCTCCTGGCCTAACCTTTTTCCCTAGCCAAACTGTTTCCCTGGCCTAACCTTTTCTCCCGGCCTAACCTTTCCAGCCCGGCCTAACCTTTCCAGCCCGGCCTAAACTTTCCAGCCCGGCCTAAACTTTCCAGCCCGGCCTAACCTTTCCAGCCCGGCCTAACCTTTCCAGCCCGGTCTAAACTTTCCAGCCCGGCCTAACCTTTCCAGCCTGGCCTACCCTTTGCAGCCCGGCCGAACCTTTTCTCCCGGCCTAACCTTTTCTTCAGGACAAATCTTTTCCCGTGCCCTAAACCTGTGCTGCAGATGAGCCTTTACGCCTCCTCTCCCCAGCTCCCCTAGCCTAACATTTTCCCCTAGGCTAATCTTGTCCCTGGCCTGCAATTTCATTCCTTCAGTGGTATTTATTGAGCAGTGGCCATGTGCAGAGCCCTGTTCTAAGCGCTGAGCTAGATCCAGGGTCACTGGACTGTGCCACATGGGGCTCACCATCTTATTCCCAATTCTCCAGAGGAGTTACCTGAGGCCCAGAGACGTTAAGTGACTTGCGGTCAGTCACCTAGCTGAGAAGTGGCGGAGCCGGGGTGCCTTGCCCATTTCCCCCAAATCCTTTCCTTCCCATTTGGGCCTCCCCAGCCTTAGCCTTGCAGGTTAGGCCCCAAAGCCTTACCTTCCCTTTTGGGACGCCCCTCCCCCATATAGCCTTGCCTTGCCGTTCTGGTCCCCACCCATATTTATGCGAGTTTAAGGAAATAAGGTTTGCTCAGGGCTTCTCCTCAGATTGGAGGATCGTCTCTCTTATCCTGTGGGAACAGTCCACTCCCAGACTTTCCCTCTGACTGAATGGACCGCACTGCTACCCCAAAGATGTGGGGCTCTGTGTGTGTGTGTGTGAATCCTGGGGGGAAGATGAGCGATGAGGCTGAGGCCACTCAGGGGAGAATAGGGGCCCGGGCTCTATGCAGGAAGCGAGTTATCTCCGATTGGCCGAAGACGGAGCAGCCCCAGCCCCGGCCCCCCTTCCGAGGGAGGCTCTGGCCCAAGGGCAGGCCCCCCCGGCCCACCCAGGATCAGCCTCGCGGGGTCTGTCCCTAGGGACTGGGATGGGACTCCTTCCGGGCCGAGTGCGGGTGGGGGTGGGGAGGGCGACGACGAAGTGCCGGGTGGAACCGGCAGGGCAAACCCAGGGAGTGTGGCTGGGGAGCTCACTCTTGCCTTTCTCTAGCCCTCCCAGGCCAGACACCCGGTGGAGCATGCTGGGGGTTCCCTCGCCATCTCGGGGGGCCACCCCGTGCTTGACAGAGCCAGCTCGAGTGAGGAACTGCACGTGAGTCATTTGGGGTGGTGGCAGGGGGGCAGCAGCGTGGAGGGACCACCCGAGTAGCCCCCGTAGTCACCAGGGAAGGCTCCCGGACCGAGCTGCTGGACAGCCAGTTGCTGGAGGAAAAGGCCTCCTCCTCTCTTCCCCCAGATCAGCAGGAGGAGGAGGAGGATACTTCTCAGGAGGCTTCAAGAGAGGACACAGGGGTCACCTTAGTTTTCCCCTAATGATCCCTAACCTTTTTCCTTGGCTTAACCTTTTCCCCTAGCCAAACCTTTCCTCCTGGCCTAAACTTTTACCCTTGGCAAACCTTCTACCTAACTCAACCTTTTCTGCTGGCCTAACTTTTTCTCCTGGACAAACCTTTTTCCCTGGCCTAATCTTTTCTCCTGGCCTGACCTTTTCTCATGGCCTAACCTATCCTCCTAGCCAAACCTTTTCTTCTTCCCTGACCTTTTCCCCTAGCCAAACCTTTTCTTCTGGCCTGACGTTTTCTCCTAGCCAAACCATTTCATCTGGCCTGACCTTTTCTCTTAGTCAAACCTGCTCTTCTGGCCTATCCTTTTCTCCTAGCCAAACCTTTACCTCTGGCTTATCCTTTTCTCCTAGACAAAACTTTTCTCCTCGTCTGACCTTTTCTCCAAGCCAAACCGTTTCTTCTGGCCTGACCTTTTCTCCTAGCCAAACGTTTTCGCCTAGCCAAACCTTTTCCCCTAGCCAAAACTTTTCTTCTGGCCTGACCTTTTCTCGTAGCCAAACCTTTTCCCTGGCCAAACCTTTTCTCCTCGTCTGACCTTTTCCCCTAGTCAAATCTTATCTTCTGGCCTGACCTTTTCTCCTAGCTAAACCTTTTCTTCTGGCCTATCCTTTTCTCCTAGCCACACGTTTTCTTCTGGCCTAACCTTTTCTCCTATCCAAAACTTTCCTTCTGGCCTATCCTTTTCTTCCTGCAAAACTTTTCTCCTCGTCTGACCTTTTCTCCAAGCCAAACTTTTTCTTCTGGCCTATCCTTTTCTCCTAGCCAAACCTTTTCTTCTGGCTTGACTATTTCTCCTAGCTAAACTTCTTTTCTGGCCTATACTTTTCTCCTAGCCAAACCTTTTCTTCTGGCCTGACCTTTTCTCGAAGCCAAACGTTTTCGCCTAGCTAAACCTTTTCCCCAAGCCAAAACATTTCTTCTGGCCTAACCTTTTCTCGTAGCCTAACTTTTTCCCTGGCCAAACCTTTTCTCCTCGTCTGACCTTTTCCCCTAGCCAAACATTTTCTTCCGGACTGACCTTTTCTCCAGGCCTAACCTTTTCGCCTAGCCAAACTGTTTCCCTGGCCTAACCTTTCCTCCCGGCCTAACCTTTCCAGCCCCGCCTAACCATTCCAGCCCGTCCTAACCTTTCAGGCCGAGGCTAACCTTTCGAGACTGGCCTAACTTTTCCAGCCCGGCCTAACCTTTCCAGCCCGGCCTAACCTTTCCAGCCCGGCCTAACCTTTCCAGCCCAGCGTAACCTTTTCTCCCGGCCTAACATTTTCTTCTGGACAAACCTTTTCCCGTGCCCTAAACCTGTGCCGCAGACGAGCCTTTACCCCTCCTGTCCCCGGCTCCCCTAGCCTAACATTTTCCCCTAAGCTAACCTTGTCTTCGGCCTGCACTTTCATTCCTTCAGTGGTATTTATTGAGCAGTGGCCATGTGCAGAGCCCTGTTCTAAGTGCTGACCTAGATCCAGGGTCATCGGACTATGCCACGTGGGGCTCGCTGTCTTCCTCCCCATTTTCCAGAGGAGTTAACTGAGGCCCAGAGACATTAAGTGACTTGCGGCCAGTCACGTAGCTGAGAGGTGGTGGAGCCGGGGTGCCTTGCCCGTTTCCCCCAAATCCTTTCCTTCCCATTAAGACCTCCCCAGCCTTAGCCTTGCAGGTTTGGCCCCAAAGCCTTACATTCCCTTCTGGGACCCTCTCCCCCCTGCCCCACTTTGCCTTGCGGGCCTGGTCCCGACCCATATTTGTGCCAGTTTAAGAAAAAAGGTTTGCTCAGGGCTTCTCCTCAGCTTGGAGTATCCTCACTCTTGTCATGTGGGCACAGTCCACTACCAGATTTTCCCTCTGACTGAATGGACTGCACTGCTACCCCAAAGAGGAGGGGCACTGTGTGTGTGTGTGTGTTAGAATTCTGGGGGGAAGAAGAGCGATGAGGCTGAGGCCACTCAGACGAGAATAAGGGCCCGGGCGCTATGCAGGAAGTGAGTTGTCTCCGATTGGCCGGAGACGGAGCAGCCCCAGCCCCGGGTCCCCATTCCGAGGGAGGACCTGGCCCCAGGGTAGACCCCCCCAGGCCCGGCCAGGATTAGCCTCGCGGGGTCTGTCCCTAGGGACTCGGATGGGAGTCCTCCCGGGCCGAGTACTGGCGGGGGTGGGGACGACGACGACGAAGTGCCGGGTGGAACTGGCAGGGCAAACCCAGGGAGTGCGGCTGGGGAGCTCACTCTTGCCTTTCTCTAGCCCTCTCAGGCCAGACACCCCGTGGAGCTTGCCGGGTGTTCCCTGGCCATCTCGGGGGGCCACCTCGTGCTTGACAGAGCCAGGTCGAGTGAGGAACTGCACGTGAGTCATTTGGGGAAGGTGGCAGGGGGGCAGCAGGGTGGGAGGACCACTGGAGTAGCCCTCGTCGTTGCCAGGGAAGGCTCCTGGACGGAGCTGGTGAACAGCCAGTTGCTGGAGGAAAAGGCCTCCTCCTCCCTTCCCCCAGATAAGCAGGAGGAGGAGGAGGATTCTTCTCAGGAGGCTTCAAGGGAGGACACAGGGGTCACCTTAGTTTTCCCCTAATGATCCCTAACCTCTTCCCTTGGCTTAACCTTTTCACCTAGCCAAAACTTTCCTCCTGGCCTAAACCTTTCCCCTTGGCAAACCTTTTCCCTAGCTCAACCTTTTCTGCTGGCCTAACTAATTCTCCTGGACAAACCTTTTTCCCTGGCCTAATCTTTTCTCCTGGCCTGACCTTTTCTCCTAGCCAAACCTTTTCTTCTTGCCTGACCTTTTCTCCTAGCCAAACCTTTTCTTCTGGCCTGACCTTTTCTCCTAGTTAAACCTTTTCTTCTGGTCTATCCTTTTCTCCTAGCCAAAACTTTTCTTCTGGCCTGACCTTTTCTCCTAGCTAAATCTTTTCTTCTGGCCTCTCCTTTTCTCCTAGTCAAAACTTTTCTTCTGGCCTGACCTTTTCTCCTAGCTAAACCTTTTCTTCTGGCCTATCCTTTCCTCCTAGCCAAACCTTTTCTTCTTGCCTGACATTTTTTCCAAGCCAAACCTTTTCTTCTGGCCTGACCTTTTCTCCTAGCCAAACTTTTTCCCTGGCCAAACCTTTTCTCCTCGTCTGACCTTTTCCCCTAATCAAATCTTTTCTTCTGGCCTGACCTTTTCTCCTAGCCAAACCTTTTCTCCTTGCCTAACCTTTTTCCCTAGCCAAATTGTTTCCCTGGCCTAACCTTTCCTCCCGGCCTAACCTTTCCAGCCCGGCCTAACCTTTCCAGCCCAGCCTAACCTTTCCAGCCCGGCCTAACCTTTCCAGCCCAGCCTTACCTTTGCAGCCCGGCCTAACCTTTCCAGCCCGGCCTAACCTTTGCAGCCCGGCCTAACCTTATTTCCCGGCCTAACCTTTTCTTCTGGCCAAACCTTTTCCCGTGCCCAAAACCTTTGCTGCAGGCGAGCCTTTACCCCTCCCGTCCCCGGCTCCCCTAGCCTAACATTTTCCCCTAGGCTAACCTTGTCCCTGGCCTGCACTTTCATTCCTTTAGTGGAATTTATTGAGCAGTGCCATGTGTAGAGCCCTGTTCTAAGCGCTGAGCTAGATCCAGGGTCTTCGGACTGTGCCACATGGGGCTCGCCATCTTACTCCCCATTTTCCAGAGATGTTAAGTGATTTGCGGCCAGTCACCTAGCTGAGAAGTGGGGGAGCCGGGGGGCCTTGCCCATTTCCCCCAAATCCTTTCCTTTCCATTTGGGCCTCCCCAGCCTTAGCCTTGCAGGTTTGGGCCCAAAGCCTTACGTTCCCTTCTGGGACCCCCCCCACCCCACTTTGCCATGCTGGCCTGGTCCCAAAACTTTTTTGTGCCAGTTTAAGCAAAAAAGGGTTGCTCAGGGCTTTTCCTCAGCATGGAGGATCCTTTCTCTTGTCCTGTGGGCACAGTCCACTCCCAGATTTTCTCTCTGATGGAATAGACCGCACTGCTACACCAAAGAGGAGGGGCGTTTGTGTGTGTGTGTGTGTGTGTGTGTGTGTATCCTGCGGGGAAGAAGAGTGATGAGGCTTAGGCCACTCAGGGGAGTATAGGGGCCCAGTCTCTATGCAGGAAGAGAGTTGTCTCCGATTGGCCGGGGAAGGAGCAGCCCCACCCTCGGGTCCCCTTTGCGAGGGAGGCGCAGGCCCCAAGGAAGACCCCCCCGGCCCGCCCAGGATCAGCCTCGTGGGGGGGGCCTGTCCTGAGGGACTGGGATGGGACTCCTTCCGGGCCGAGTGCGGGTGGGTGTGGGAGGGACAATGACGAAGTGCCGGGATGAACCGGCAGGGCAAACACAGGGAGTGTGGCTGGGGAGCTCACTCTTGCCTTTCTCTTTCCCTCCCAGGACAGACACCCGGTGGAGCTTGCTGGGTGTTCCCTGGCCATCTCGGGGGGCCACCCCGTGCTTGACAGAGCCAGGTCGAGTGAGGAACTGCATGTGAGTCATTTGGGGTGGTGGCAGGGGGGCAGCAGCGTGGAGGGACCACCCGAGTAGCCCCCGTAGTCACCAGGGAAGGCTCCCGGACCGAGCTGCTGGACAGCCAGTTGCTGGAGGAAAAGGCCTCCTCCTCCCTTCCCCCAGATCAGCAGGAGGAGGAGGAGGATACTTCTCAGGAGGCTTCAAGAGAGGACACAGGGGTCACCTTAGGTTTCCCCTAATGATCCCTAACCTCTTTCCTTGGCTTAACCTTTTCCCCTAGCCAAACTTTTCCTCCTGGCCTAAACCTTTCCCCTTGGCAAACCTTTTCCCTAGCTCAACCTTTTCTGCTGGCCTAACTTTTTCTCCTGGACAAACCTTTTTCCCTGGCCTAATCTTTTCTCCTGGCCTGACCTTTTATCAATGCCTAACCTTTCCTCCTAGCCAAACCTTTTCTTCTTGCCTGACCTTTTCTCCTAGCCAAACCTTTTCTTCTGGCCTGACGTTTTCTCCTAGCCAAACCATTTCTTCTGGCCTGACCTTTTCTCCTAGCTAAACCTTTTCTTCTGGCCTATCCTTTTCTCCTAGCCAAACCTTTTCTTCTGGGCTGACCTTTTCTCCAAGCCAAAACTTTTCTTCTGGTATATCCTTTTCTTCTAGACAAACCTTTTCTCCTCGTCTGACATTTTCTCCAAGCAAAACGTTTTCGCCTAACCAAACCTTTTCTCCTGGCCTGACCTTTTCTCCTAGCTAAACCTTTTCTTCTGGCCTATCCTTTTCTCCTAGCCAAACCTTTTCTTCTGGCCTGACCTTTTCTCCTAGCCAAAGGTTTTCGCCTAGCCAAACCTTTTCTCCTGGCCTGACCTTTACTCCTAGCTAAACCTTTTCTTCTGGACTATCCTTTTCTCCTAGCCAAACCTTTTCTTCTGGCCTGAACTTTTCTCCTAGCCAAACGTTTTCGCCTAGCCAAACCTTTTCTCCTAGCCAAAACCTTTCATCTGGCCTGACCTTTTCTCGTAGCCGAACCTTTTCCATGGACTAACCTTGTCTCCTCGTCTGACCTTTTCCCCTAGTCAAATCTTTTCTTCTGGCCTGACGTTTTCCCCTAGTCAAATCTTTTCTTCTGGCCTGACCTTTTCTCGTAACCAAAGTTTTTCCCTGGCCAAACCTTTTCTCCTCGTCTGACCTTTTCCCCTAGCCAAACCTTTTCTTCTGGACTGACCTTTTATCCTAGCCAAACATTTTCCCCTCGTCTGACCTTTTCCCCTAGTCAAATCTTATCTTCTGGCCTGACCTTTTCTGCTAGCCAAACTTTTTCTCCTGGCCAACCTTTTTCCCTAGCCAAACTGTTTCCCTGGCCTAACCTTTCCTCCCGGCCTAACATTTCCAGCCCGGGCTAACATTTCCAGGCCGACCTAACCTTTCCAGCGTGGCCTAACCTTTCCAGCCCGGCCTAACTTTGCAGCCCGGCCTAACCTTTCCAGCCCGGCCTAATCTTTCCAGCCCGTACTCACCTTTGCAGCCCGGACTCACCTTTGCAGCCTGGCGTAACCTTTTCTCCCAGCCTAACCTTTTCTCCTAGCCAAACCTTTTCTCCTCATCTGACCTTTTCCCCTAGTCAAATCTTTAATTATGGCCTGACCTTTTCTCCTAGCCAAACCTTTTCTCCTTGCCTAACCTTTTTCCCTAGCCAAACTGTTTCCCTGGCTTAACCTTTCCTCCCGGCCTAACCTTTCCAGCCCGGCCTAACCTTTCCAGCCCGGCCTAAGCTTTCCAGCCCAGGCTAACCTTTCCAGCCCGGCCTAACCTTTCCAGCCCGGCCTAACCTTTCCAACCTGGCCTAACCTTTCCAGCCCGGCCTTAACTTTTCTCCCTGCCTAAACTTTTCTTCTGACCAAACCATTTCCCATGCCCTAAACCTGTACCGCAGACGAGCCTTTACCCCTCCTGTCCCCGGCTCCCCTAGCCTAACATTTTCCCCTAGGCTAACCTTGTCCCTGGTCATCCCTTTCATTCCTTCAGTGGTATTTATTGAGCAGTGGCCATGTGCAGAGCCCTGTTCTAAGCGCTGAGCTAGATCCAGGGTCATTGCACTGTGCCACGTGGGGCTCACCGTCTTACTCAGGGCTTCTCCTCAGCTTGGAGGATCCTCTCTCTTGTCCTGTGGGCACAGTCCACTCCCAGACCTTCCCTCTGACTGAATGGACTGCACTGCTACCCCAAAGAGGAGGGGCTGTGTGTGTGTGTGTGTGTGTGTGTCTGTGTGTGTATCCTGCGGGGAAGAAGAATGATGAGGCTGAGGCCACTGAGGGGAGAATAGGGGCCCGGTCTCTATGCAGGAAGAGAGTTTTCTCCGACTGGCCGGGGAAGGAGAAGCCCCAGCCCCGGGTCCCCCTTCCGAGGGAGGCGCTGGCCCCAGGGCAGAACCTCCCGGGCCGCGCAGGATAGGCCTCGTGGGGTCTGTCCCTAGGGACTGGGATGGGACTCCTTCCGGGCCGAGTGCGGGCGGCCGTAGGGGGGACGACGACGAAGTGCCGGGTGGAACCGGCAGGGCAAACCCAGGGAGTGTGGCTGGGGAGCTCACTCTTGCCTTTCTCTTGCCCTGGCAGGCCAGACACCCGCTGGATCGTGCCCAGGGTTCCCTTGCCATCTCGGGGGACTACCCCTTGCTTGACAGAGCCAGGTCGAGTGAGGAACTGCTCGTGAGTCATTTGGGGGAGGTGGCGGGGGGTTAGCAGGGTGGGAGGACCACTGGAGTAGCCCTCGTCGTCGCCAGGGAAGGCTCTGGGACCAAGCTGCTGGACAGCCAGTTGCTGGAGGAAAAGGCCTCCTCCTCTCTTCCCCCATATCGGCAGGAGGTGGAGGAGGATACTTCTCAGGAGGCTTCAAGAGAGGACACACGGGCCACCTTAGTTTTCCCCTAATGATCCCTAACCTTTTTTCTTGGGTCAACCTTTTCCCCTAGCCAAACCTTTCCTCCTGGCCTAAACTTTTCCCCTTGGCAAACCTTTTCCCTAGCTCAACCTTTTCTGCTGGCCTAACTTTTTCTCCTGGACAAACCTTTTTCCCTGGCCTAATCTTTTCTCCTGGCCTGACCTTTTCTCATGGTCTAACCTTTCCTCCTAGCCAAACCTCTTCTTCTCTCCTGACCTTTTCTCCTAGCCAAACCTTTTCTTCTGGCCTGACCTTTTCTCCTAGCTAAACTTTTTCTTCTGGCCTATCCTTTTCTCCTAGATAAAGCTTTTCTCCTAGTCTGACCTTTTCTCCAAGCCAAACCTTTTCTTCTGGCCTGACCTTTACTCCTAGCCAAACCTTTTCTTCTGGCCTGACTATTTCTCCTAGCTAAACCTTTTTTTCTGGCCTATACTTTTCTCCTAGCCAAACCTTTTCTACTCGTCTGACCTTTTCCTCTAGCCAAACCTTTTCTTCTGGACTGACCATTTGTCCTAGCCAAACATTTTCTCCTCGTCAGACCTTTTCCCCTAGTCAAATACTTTCTTCTGGCCTGACCTTTACTCCTAGCCAAAGTTTTTCTCCTGGCCTATCCTTTTTCCCTAGCCAAACTGTTTCCCTGACCTAACCGTTCCTCCCGGCCTAACCTTTCCAGCGCGGCCTAACCTTTCCAGCCCTGCCTAACCTTTTCTTCTTGCCAAACCTTTTCCCGTGCCCTAAACCTGTGCCGCAAACGAGCCTTTAACCCTCGTGTCCCCGGCTCCCCTAGCTTAATATTTTCCCCTAGGCTAAGTTGTCCCTGGCCTGCACTTTCATTCCTTCAGTGGTATTTATTGAGCAGTGGCCATGTGCAGAGCCCTGTTCTAAGCGCTGAGCTAGATCCAGATTGCGACTTGAATGGGGCTAGTTTCCCTTTTCCAGCGGGCCTAGTCACGACCCATATTTGTGCCAGTTTAAGCAAAAAAGGGTTGCTCAGGGCTTCTCCTCAGCTTGGAGGATCCTCTCTCTTGTCCCGTGGGCACAGTCCACTCCCAGACATTCCCTCTGACTGAATGGACCGCACTGCTACCCCAAAGAGGAGGGGCCGTTTATGTGTGTTTGTGTGTGTGAATCGTGGGGGGAAGAAGAGCGATGAGGCAGAGACCACTCAGGGGAGAATAGGGGCCCGGACTCTATGCAGGAAGCGAGTTGTCTCCAATTGGCCGGGGATGGAGCAGCCCCAGCCCCTGGTCCCCCTTCCGAGGGAGGGGCTGGCCCCAGGGCAGAACCCCCCGGCCCACCCAGGATCAGCCTCGCGGGGTCTTTCCCTAGGGATTGGGAT